>NC_043977.1:58245465-58305465 GCF_902148855.1 Sphaeramia orbicularis | reverse complement strand
AAATACAGTTTTTTGCCCTAACTTTACATGAGATTTTGCTTTTTTTTTTTTTTTTTTTTTACTTTTTAATGTTTAATAAAGAATATTTGCATGTATTAAAACAATCCAATTCCCTATAAATATATATATAAATAATTTTCAGTGAGACTCAGTTGTCCAATCCACTGATAAAAACTGTATTTGGACAGTTTATCAGTGCTTATACATGTTATACATTCACAAAAATACATTTATTCAACATTTTGGTTGTGAAACCTCCTGTAATTACATTGTCAATTAACAAACAAGTCTGGTTCAACTGACAGAACTAATACTTCTGTTACCGTTAACTGTCAGTAATTTTATCTTGTTTAATTATTATTATTATTATTATTATTATTATTATTATTATTTATTTTATTATTATTATTATTTTTTTTTTTTTTATTATTATTATTATTTTTTTACAGTATTAAACTTTAAATTAACAATTTAATCTCCTAAATAGAAAATAAATATTTGTGAAATTATGATACATTTGCAAATATATTTTAACTGTATTTTTCTGTGAAAAAAGAAAAATTTCTTTTAACAAATGGAAATTTTTTGGTTATTCACAGTTACAGTTTTTTTGTGTTATTTTCCATTTGACATGTAAAATCAGTTTGTTTTTGTCATTTCACTGATATTTTCCTGTATCTGAAAAATACAGGAAAAATCTGTCAAATAAACAGTGAAAATTCTGTTAAATTACAGCTTTTTTAGTTACAGTGTGGGCCATTCATTCTCCACACCAGGTGTGTCAAACTCATGTTAGTTCAGTTCCACATTAAACCAAATCTGATCTGCAGTGGACCGAACCAGTCAAATAAGAACAGAATAATATAGAAATAATGTCAACTCTCAACTTTCAACTATATTTTAGAGCGAAAAAAGTACAATTATGTGATGAAAATGTTTACATCTACCAACTATCCTTTACAACAATTTTAACACTATTCTTCCTCAGTTTATCATTTACACATGTTCATTAGAACGTACAGATCACAGTGGATCTATAAATACACCAAACATTTAATAATAGGGCTGGGTCAAAAAATTGATTAAATTGATCTTAGATTGGTTTCATTTTAATTTTGCATTATCGATTAATAGTGGTAAAAAGGAGAGGTGGATTTGTCTCCAAGAATTCAACTGGTTCGAGCGGTAAGGTGTGGAGATGGTGTTCCAGTTGAAGAGCACAGATACGGAGGTCCAGTTAATGTGGGATTTATGTGCTGTGGTCTGTAAGAACAATATGAAGTAACAATCAGTGTAGCAAACACCACATATAAAACACTACAGAGAGACATGACTGAGGTTACAAAGCACTGTATTTGGTGCTCAGTTATATCATCTGGATCATATAACAGAAACCAAATCACCCCAGTCTACACCTCACAAAGTGTACACACAGCATGACTGAGCTTATTAGCTTTAACAACACACTAGCATAATGCAGCATTAGCATATGCACAGCTAAACAATGCACCAACTGAAAGTTCAACAGAACATCCACTCAGACAATCTAACACAGGGGTGTCCAAACTGTTTTTAAAGAGGGCCAGATCTGATAATGTGGACACTGCCAGGGGCCAGTGGTCCCTTTGGATGTTTTTTAAACAATAAAAATTACATATAAAAGCACTGTTCTTCAACAATTTTATTTTCATTGTCACAATATCGTTTTTTTTAAATGGCAATGTAACCAAATCTGAGCCACTCAGGTGTGAACAAATTTAAAAAACAAACAAAAAAAAAAAAAAAAATTCAGCCTTCCTTTCACACTGGAGTCAGATAACATAGAACAAACTGTGTGGAGTATCTGAAACATCCAAGTTGATACAAATCTTAACCCCACATTCATTTTAAACATGACTTATATGAGTAATCAGTACTCATATATTACTCAGTAATGCAAAGTCTGTTAACGTTTAAGATGAAAACATATGACTCTTACTCAACACCAGCAGTTAGAGGCAACTAACCTGGCAACTTGGTATCCTGCCTTGGTGGTGAGTTCACTGAACTCAGGTTCACATGAAGAGTCACTGTTGAGTTTAAAGCAGCTGGAATGTGCTTCACTTTTTCGGAACTCTCACTCCCTGCTAGCTTGTCATATGCGTTAGCATGTTTTGTCTGCTCGTGTCTCTTTACATTGAATTCCATAAACAAGGCAACAGTCTGTTGACAAATTAGGCAAACACAATCACCTTGATTTTCAGTGAAAAAAAATTGTAATTCCCATCTCTGCTGGAAGCAGCGGCCCTCACTGTCAACTTTCGTTTTTTTATTTACAGGCGCCATGGTTAGAAATTAGCGAAAAAGGGTTCACGGTAAGGTCACAGAGCCAGATAGAGTTAGAGTGGTGCTGCCACCATGAGGTGAAAGGAGGAACTGCATTTGAACCTTTTATGATTCATGGACTCGGATCAACAGTCCAAGCGGGCCATAAATAATACATTATAAAACCCAAGCTGTGGGCCATAGAAAATCTGACCGCGGGCCGTGATTGGCCCCCAGGCCGGACTTTGGACATGCCTGGTCTAACATCAGTAGTCTGACCTTCTGGCATTTACACACAGCAGGGAACTGGAGGGTGGGGGGGTGGGGGTTCAGGTGGATGATGAGGAAATAATGGAACAAAACCAAACACTGTATCAGAAGAAAGTTCATGGTTTTCAGCACCGCATTTCTAGTGATGTGACCTTCATGAACGAATCGAATCTTTTGAACGGCTCTTTGAAATGAACAATGGGAACCGAGTCTTTGCAAAGAGCCGCTCTTTTTTTTTTTTTTTTAAGGAGGGAGTGTCTGATTGCCTGTCAATTTAGCATCACTGGGGAGGCACTGGGCAGGAGGAGAATGTTCCAGCAGAAAAAAAAGAGTGCACTGAGCATGTCTGATGGAAGAAGTTAAAAAAAACAACAGTTTGAAGAGGGTGGTGAGCAGACTGGAGGAGGAGGAGCTGAAGACTGGAGGAGGAGGAGCTGGAAGACTGGAGGAGGAGGAGCTGAAGACTGGAGGAGGAGGAGCTGAAGACTGGAGGAGGAGGAGCTGGAAGACTGGAGGAGGCGGAGCTGGAAGACTGGAGGAGGCGGAGGAAGACTAGTCGAAACCGGAGAAAAGTTTGAGAATGAGTGAGTGAGCACCTGTGAGGAATGAGCCAAAGGAAAATGTTCTTTCATCAGAAAATGTTTTATTTTCTTCTTCATTTTTCTTCTACAGACTAGTCCACAGAATGGACTGGGATGTTTTTGCTCCAGTTCCATCATCTGTCTAATGTCACCTCTCATGTCATGGATTTAACCCACACATTTGAACTAACCATTCTGTTTTACGCTAAGATAATATTTACTGCCGCGCCAATTAAACACCTTTAAAATGGAATGTCAGTCATCACATGGAGCCTGTTTAGTCATTCACACACTGGTGTTTCAAAAGAATGTAAAAACAGAACAGAGCCAGTCTGTTGAACAACTCTTTTCAGTGAACGACTCCTGATTGAACGACTCCCTTCAAAGAACCGACAGTCCCATCACTACGCATTTCACATACGGCAATGGTGCATTTACGAGCATGGGACATATGAAAACTTACAGAGAGACAAACTAGTAGTGAATAGAACTTTCAATTCAACTCAGTAAACATGTGAACAATACATTAACAGTGTGGCCTTTCTAACAAGTGGGAAATTTGGATTTTTCAGAGCAGGACCAGGAGTACGCGGAACTGCGGCCGGCTCCGTCTTGTGAACCCCAGGGGAGGACGGGGCGTCTTGGTCTGGCTCACGACGGCTCTGGTGCGGAGACGGAGGAAGGGTGGAGAAAACCCCTGAGGGTGGAGAAAACCCCTGAGCTGGAGGTCCTCCTGACTCAAACTGGAACCCACAGTGTCAAGGAACTGGACAGCTGGAGGTTCTGCAAGGAGGAGAACGCTACCACCACCCCCCCCACTCCGACCAACAATCATGGAGCGCACCCCCCCCCCCACCCCAAGTGAGTAGAAGCCTCCAGCCATAAAACAGAATAAAGATGAAAGTCCGTTCAGATCCACTGTAGAAACATGGGAATTAAGGATGTGAACAATTAATCGACTAACGATTAATTGTCGATAAGAAGTTGCTCGATTAAATTATTAATTGTCTGTTAATTGCCCTTTTCCGCCCGTCCACACCTGTCTGAAGGCTGCCGGTTTGTCCGTGCTGCGCTGCGGCCGGGATAGGTGGTCATTGAACCGGATCATGGTGTTGATGAGTTAGAATGTGTGTACGGACATGGAGCCAAACACAGACCGACCGTCTGTTTATAGGAGCGGTGCACCCCCGAATAAATACACCCACAAATGTGGGGTCGGTATCAGAGCGTTTTCCTGGAGGGTGGTCTGGTCTACAGTCAGTGAAAAGTTTAATTGTCACTTCTGCGAAGGGGGGGGCACAGACTGCACCGTACCCCCATAGTATTAGAAGGAGGACGGAAAGTGATGCACACACGCGCATGGTTACCAACCAACACACACGCATCCCCCGGCTGTACTGCGCGCGTGTGAGTACTCCCCCCCCCAACGACGAAACGCACGTGCGTCCACCCCCCCATCAACAGATGAATTCCACAGGAAACACTGACTGTATCCAGTAGTTCAATAAATCAATCATTCAGGAATATGACATGGTTTTATCATGGAGTGTATAATCAATATTTAGCTTTTATTCTTATAGACCATATTGAAAAAGAAATTCAGGTTCTCAGGAAAATCGCCGCTTATCAATTAATCGATCGATAAGGGAAACCAACTAATGATTAATGAATTAAGTGATAATTTGCATCCCTAATGGGAATGTCTGTGTCCTGTTCATTATTTCAGAGCAGATTCATCTACTTCCTGCTGAATGTTATATTTATTTCCTGTTAGGACTGGAAGTACGAAATCTGGACCCAAAAGCACGACCAGCAGACAGAAATACAATTAAGTTGTGTTTATTAAACACAGACAGGGAATACAGTTCATGTAAAAAGGTTTTGGGTGAGTCCTCAGTGAGTTATCTACGCGGATTCGTCACGATGTCCAAATCCAAAGGAGGAAACCCACGGCCCGGGTCGGGAGCACAGGAGGGGAACCCGACTAGGAGGAAAAAGAGGAGCGTCAGGGGACAGACCAGGTCATACACAGGGAGACGAGCAGACAGGCAACAGGACATAGGGAAAAGGCAGAATCACGTACCATAAATCCAGGCAAAAAGGTCGAACACGGGAGTGGCTGGACAGGCTGAAGCACAGACAGGGGGTCAGGCAGAACTCAGGAGTCAAGGAACAATCCGGGTTGGAAACAGACAGACAGGCAAACAAACAGGATCTGAAGTAACACTGGTAAGTAGACACACCAAAAAGGAGGAATTTGAACTGGCACAGGACAGGGGAAAACACAGGGCTTATATACACAAGAGGGAGGGAAGACAATGAGACACAGGTGGAACAAATCAGGGCGGAGACAGGTAATCAGCACAGGTGACACACACAGGGAAGGGAAGCAAAGACAGCAGACATGACACAAGAGGAGGACTGAACAAAATAAAACAGGAAATAACAGACAAGACAGACAAAACAAGCAAGAGTCCGGGGACTGATATGACATTTCCTGTCTATTATCAATATTGATCCCAGTATTGTTGCATGATTGCGGTACTCAAATAATCAGGTTACAACTCAAAATTGTACTTTGGTATCACTAAATTAATCTGAATCAATCAATTAATACTGAATCGAATCGATATTGGATCGAATTGTGATTAATCGATTCAGAACCTTATGAATTGAAATGGAATGGAAATTGTCCACGATACCCAGACCTATAGAAAACAGACAGAATATTGGTAAAGTTGTACTTCAGACGTTTCAACATGTTCACATTTGTTCATGTTATTCAAGTTTTTGTGAAATGATAGTTTGTACTGACTTCTACTTATTATGTAGAGTGTGTTTGCTCTTGTGTTTATTTTTTATTCTTCTATTCTGTTTTTTATTTTGTCAGATGCTGTTGTTGCAGTTTATCAGACGGGTCATAAAGTCTATCTATCATCCTTCCATCTATCCATCCATCTTCCTCCATCCCTCTGTAGCTGGTTTGTGATGAATGTTCTTAAACGGTTGTGAAATCACCGTCCTCAGAACACGTCTGAACAAACCTCTCAAACACATCAACCAATCAGAACATCCACAGACGAAAGAGAGAGCGAAGTGAAAACACAACAGTTATCAGTCAAACAGACTCCTCCAGGCACACACAAGGCACTCTGGGAAATGTGGGAGGAGTCAAATGGGAACTCAGAGCAGAACAAAGGTTGGGGGGGGGGGGTCCACATGGACAAACCCCATAAACCCATCACTTCAGTTCAAACACACAAACTTTTGTTGAGTTTGGAAACTGTCCCAAAACTTAATGTGAAAATAATGTGACAAAATGTAAGGTTACGGTCCCCTAACCCTAACCCTAACCCTAACCCTATGATACAAGACTTTGAAAGGGTCAGTGTGTGAATTCGAATCACCATCAGCCTTTAGATTCCACTTTTGTACCCGACCCTCCCCCAGAAGGTCAGTTCCAGGGTTAGGGGGTTAGGGTTAGGGTCAGTTCCAGGGTTAGGGGTCAGGGTTCCAGAGCCACAGCTAGTGCACCACAACCTGTGGATCACATGTTCTTTTCATATTCAACTGAGAATCCACAATCAGAGAATGAAAAATGACTCGTTATTTCATTATTCATGTGCAAATCAAAATTAGTTGTTTTCATTCTCTCAATTGCACGCATTGACCTGCCTTGGCAGAGGTCTGAGCTCTCCAAGTACTTTTCTAGTTATTATATATTTTTGTATAATTACAACAATTATTTCCCCCCTCACCCCCCTCTCTTTCTCTCTTTTATTTGCACCCCCCCCCCTCCTTTTCTCTATCACCCCCTAAGCCAAACTATACTGTTTAGTTGCTCTTTACGTTTATGATCTTTTTCATTGTAATATGATGTTGTCGTTTGTCCATACTCTGTCGTTCTTGGTTTGTTTATTTGTTTGATTTTCCCTTTGTTTATGTGTTGTTGTTGTTTTTCTGTCCACAGTGTCTTATTAACTATCACTAATTTAACCCTTTCATGCACAACGCTCACTCCAGTGGTCACTCCAGTGGTCACTCCAGTGGTCAGTTCTTCTCCAGCTGGTCTCTTATATATTCATGGGTTTGGTTGTTTTAGTTTCATATCAGCTGACACAGTGGACACTAATGCACCATCCCATAATAATACGCTGACATTCAGACCAGTACTGTGTGTGACAGACTGCAGTGGGACGAATAAGAGTGAATGGTTGGATGTGAATGAATATTTTATATAGATGGAGTTATAAATGCCTTTTTTACTGTTTTTTAATGCTTTAGTTTGTATTAATGTGTGTTTTTTAGTGAGAACATCAGCCTGTTCAGGGACTACAGGTGGAAATGAGCACTAGTGTTAGAACCTGGTGTAATGGGACTAGTACAAAGGCTGAACCCAAATGCAAGACCAGAACACAGATGACCAATTGAGAGTGTTTATTAAACACAATCACGGTAGTAAAAACACAGCACAAAATTGTTAACACGTCTATGAAGGCGTGTGATTCAGGACTCTTCGTCCGGGCTGTGAGCGGGGAATATGGATGGTCAGCACGGCCGAGCCGGAGGATTCCCGTCAACACCCCGACTAGGGCAAAACAGAGGATAGTCAAAAAACAAGCCAGGTCATACACAGGAGGGCAATTCAGGAGGCAACGGGACATGAGGGAAAGGCTACTCACGGTCAAGGTCCAGGCGAGGGTCGAAACACAAGGTAACACGTTGGAGGCTGAGGTAGTCAGGGAACAGGCAGAATCAGAAGTCGATGTACGAACCAGGTCAGAACCAGACGAGCAGGCAGACAAGGAACAGGCAGGATCGGTGGTCGGAAGGCAAAAACGGGTCAAAACGGGCAGACAGACTGACAGGTATCCAAAAACGCTGGTAAGTGAGCACACAAAGGTAGAACACAAACTGGCAAAGGAACAGGGGAAAACACAGGGTTTAAATACACAAGAGGGAGGGAAGACAATAGGACACAGGTGGAGATAATCAGGGAGGAGTCAGGTAATCAGGAGCAGGTGAAACAATCAAGGAGGGGAAGTAAAGACACCAGACATGACACAAGAGGGAAACTTAACAAAATAAAACAGGAAATGACAGAGAAAACAGAAAAGACAGACACAGTCTGGGAGCAGACATGACACCTGGAACACTACATCTGTCCTTTCTAAGGTTAATGTATGTTGCGCATTGTCCTTGTCAAAACAGATAAATAAAATGGAGAAAAAAAAAACAAAAAACTTTGCTGTTCTTGATAAACCTGATCTGCAGTCATATGTTTTAGTGTAAATCAATTGCTAATTGTTATTAGACTGTAATTAACTCTTTTCTTAATCAAAAAGTCTATTTTTTTTGCATATTATCTCCATGAATTGAGTAACAACTACTACTAGAGTATGATAAAATGCGATAAAACAGCATTAGTGGCTTTAAAAATGTTTTTATTTCATGGTTTTCACACAGTTGATCACTTTCTGATATTGCGTTTTAAATACATGTTTCTTTGCTTCTAAAATCAAACACATGGTGTCCAGCTGAGCGGACAGTTTTGCAACTCCATGAAAAATAGGGTCATAAAAAATTTCAGTTGCATTGTTTTTTTCATGCCTAACAAGGAATAGAAACATTCAAGAAAAAATATTGACTAAGGTTCTCATAATTCATGCATGAAAGGGTTAAAAAAAAACAACAACAACAGTTCTTTTGTGGTGTAAGATGGCAGATACATGTTCATGTGTTCGTCTTAACTCCTTTCCATGGACAGGACTGCCTGGTGGACTGGAACAACCAGTGCAGATGAGGTTTGCAGAGCGGTCGGACTCTTAACCACATGTACATTTGGTTTTACATGCTTGTGGGGAAATGATTTGCACCTTGTGGAAAATGTGAGGAGGACCGAGGCCTCGGAGCATGAGTCATTGGCCAGCTATCTTCAAGGGGGATGGAAGTCCTGCCTGTGAGCGCCGGACTCAGACATTTGTTTAGTTTAGAGGCAGAGGAGCTGAGAGGCACCAGAGGGGGGAAACTGGAGGGGGGGGGGGCCTGGAAACAACACATGTACAACACAAAACCAGCAGAGGACGGAGCAACAACTGGACCAGACTAAGAACCTCTGAGATGATGATGACGAGCACTGTAGAGGAAGAAAATATGAGCATGGGATAAGGACGGACAGAGGGAGAAGGGCTTTGAGAAGAAAAAACCAAACACTGTGTCCCTGAAGACCGAAGGCAGGAGCTGATCTGAAAAAGCACATCTGACCCTAAACCACAGGTGTCAAACATGCGGCCCAGGGGCCAAAACCGGTCCGCCAAAGGGTCCAATCTGGCCCATGAAATGTAAAAATTACACTGAAGAAATTAACAGTCAAGGATGTTAGAATCATTTTAGGTCAATTCAATGTAAAGTGGGTCAGAGCAGTAAAATACTACCATAATAACCTATAAATAATGAAAACCACACATTGTCTTTGTTTAAGCGTAAGAAAAGTTAAATGACACAGAAATATTTACATTTACAAACTAGCCTCTTACAAAAAATGTGAATAACCTGAAATGTCTAAAGAGAAGTCAGTGTATTTGTACCAATATTCTGCCTATTACTAAAACTTTTGTGTATTTGTAAATCCACTGTGATGTGTACGTTGTGATGCACATGTGTAAATAAATAAACTAAAGCGTAAAATTTTAAAATTTCACCTATTTTTCTTACAAATTTTCAGGTTCATATTTGTTCATATTATGTTCAAGTACAGTTCGTAGATGTAAAGATTTTTATTATATGATTTTACTTTTTCACTTAAAAACATAGAGAAAACTTTGGAGTTGACGTTATTTATAAGTTCTTGTTCTATTATTTATGTTATGTCACTGGTCTGGCCCACATTATATCATATTAGGCTGTATGTGGCCCCTGAACTAAAATGAGTTGCCACCCCTGCACTGAACAGTGGAGAAGAGCTTCAGGGTGGGATCTGCTAAAGGTCTGCATGTATTAAAACATGTGCAAACCCACTGCACAAGCAAAAAAATGTACAAACTGATTTATTAACAGTTAGGGATGTAACCATTACCAGTATAATGATAAACCGCTGTAAAATTTCCAACAGTTAGTATTACCGTTTAAATTCTAATTATTATGAAAACCTTGTTCGATTACCGCACTTTGAAAACTCTCGGTACTGTTCATTTCCTGCAGAAGCAGTTCCACTCCAGGTGTGTGTTCAGTTTGGAATGTTTGGCCTCTGAAAACATGGGGAAGGAACCTGCACCCACAGCTGCACAGGTTCAGGGATAGCAGCTACTGCACGGACCTGGTCCATCGGAGCGCGAGTATGGACCGTGTCTGTCCTAGCAAGCGAGCGCACAGATCCAGTCCATGCTAGTGTGAACCCCTCCCCGGCCCCCACTGATTCAGATCCTCGTCTGAATTCAGATCAGAACTAAACCTGGAGAATCAGCGTTCAGCTTCTATGCTCTGTAGACCTGGAACAAACTACCGGAAAATATCAGGTCTGAGATCTGAGAGTCTGAGTTCTGTTCAGTCCAGGTTCCAGACTCACCTGTTCACCGGGTTCTGGTTCTGGTTCCAGACTCACCTGTTCACCGGGTTCTGGTTCTGGTTCCAGACTCACCTGTTCACTGGGTTCTGGTTCCAGACTCACCTGTTCACCGGGTTCTGGTTCTGGTTCCAGACTCACCTGTTCACTGGGTTCTGGTTCCAGACTCACCTGTTCACCGGGTTCTGGTTCTGGTTCCAGACTCACCTGTTCACTGGGTTCTGGTTCTGGTTCCAGACTCACCTGTTCACCGGGTTCTGGTTCTGGTTCCAGACTCACCTGTTCACCGGGTTCTGGTTCTGGTTCCAGACTCACCTGTTCACCGGGTTCTGGTTCTGGTTCCAGACTCACCTGTTCACTGGGTTCTGGTTCCAGACTCACCTGTTCACCGGGTTCTGGTTCTGGTTCCAGACTCACCTGTTCACTGGGTTCTGGTTCTGGTTCCAGACTCACCTGTTCACTGGGTTCTGGTTCTGGTTCCAGACTCACCTGTTCACCGGGTTCTGGTTCTGGTTCCAGACTCACCTGTTCACTGCTGCTGCTGACTAAAAGGCTTTTTACTGTTTAAATGTTATGTTCTCTTTCCAAACCCTGCATTTCAACTCTTCCTTTAATATGTGTGTGTTTTATATTTGTGGGTTTTATGCGTTGTTTTCTTGTTGTTTTTAATCCCCTTTTACATGTTTCTTTTATAATGTTTTGAATGTTTCTTTTCCTTTGCTGTAGTATTTCAGTGTCCTGTGTGAAGCACCTTGAATTGCCTTGTTGCTGAAATGTGCGATACAAATAAACTTGCCTTGAATTCAGATCCTGAGGACAGACTCCTGTCAGTTCAGATGAGTGAACGACAACTGGACACAGACACATGATGTGAGGAAAAACCAGAGAGGAGGAGTTAGGAACTGAAGGAACTGACACTGGACAAACACTGACTGACCTCCAGAGGAACTGGACCACAGGACACTGACCAGGACTGAACCACTGACCAGGACTGGACCACTGACCAGGACTGAACCACTGACCAGGACTGGACCACTGACCAGGACTGAACCACTGACCAGGACTGAACCACTGACCAGAACTGAACCACTGACCAGGACTGGACCACTGACCAGGACTGGACCACTGACCAGGACTGAACCACTGACCAGGACTGGACCACTGACCAGGACTGGACCACTGACCAGGACTGAACCACTGACCAGGACTGGACCACTGACCAGGACTGAACCACTGACCAGAACTGAACCACTGACCAGGACTGGACCACTGACCAGGACTGGACCACTGACCAGTCTGGATCAGATCAGCTGAACATGTTTTAAATCCTCATTCTTTCAGAATATTTACATTTGTTCATTAAACAGTTCAGTTAAATCTGACTGTTTGTGTGTACAATAGTGTATATGTGTGTACAATAGTGTATATGTGTGTACAATAGTGTATATGTGTGTACAATAGTGTATATGTGTGTACTATAGTGTATATGTGTGTACAATAGTGTATATGTGTGTACAATAGTGTATATGTGTGTACAATAGTGTATATGTGTGTACTATAGTGTATATGTGTGTACAATAGTGTATATGTGTGTACTATAGTGTATATGTGTGTACAATAGTGTATATGTGTGTACTATAGTGTATATGTGTGTACAATAGTGTATATGTGTGTACTATAGTGTATATGTGTGTACTATAGTGTATATGTGTGTACAATAGTGTATATGTGTGTACTATAGTGTATATGTGTGTACAATAGTGTATATGTGTGTACTATAGTGTATATGTGTGTACAATAGTGTATATGTGTGTACTATAGTGTATATGTGTGTACTATAGTGTATATGTGTGTACAATAGTGTATATGTTATTATAATAGTGTATATGTGTGTATGTGTGTACAATAGTGTATATGTGTGTACAATAGTGTATATGTGTGTACTATAGTGTATATGTGTGTACAATAGTGTATATGTGTGTACTATAGTATATATGTGTGTACAATAGTGTATATGTTATTATAATAGTGTATATGTGTGTATGTGTGTACAATAGTGTATATGTGTGTACTATAGTGTATATGTGTGTACTATAGTGTATATGTGTGTACTATAGTATATATGTGTGTACAATAGTGTATATGTTATTATAATAGTGTATATGTGTGTATGTGTGTACAATAGTGTATATGTGTGTACTATAGTGTATATGTGTGTACAATAGTGTATATGTGTGTACAATAGTGTATATGTTATTATAATAGTGTATATGTGTGTATGTGTGTACAATAGTGTATATGTGTGTACAATAGTGTATATGTGTGTACTATAGTATATATGTGTGTACAATAGTGTATATGTTATTATAATAGTGTATATGTGTGTATGTGTGTACAATAGTGTATATGTGTGTACTATAGTGTATATGTGTGTACAATAGTGTATATGTGTGTACTATAGTGTATATGTGTGTACTATAGTGTATATGTGTGTACAATAGTGTATATGTGTGTACTATAGTGTATATGTGTGTATAATAGTGTATATGTGTGTACTATAGTGTATATGTGTGTACTATAGTGTATATGTGTGTACAATAGTGTATATGTGTGTATAATAGTGTATATGTGTGTACAATAGTGTATATGTGTGTATAATTGTGTATATGTGTGTACTATAGTATATATGTGTGTACAATAGTGTATATGTGTGTACTATAGTGTATATGTGTGTACAATAGTGTATATGTGTGTACTATAGTGTATATGTGTGTACAATAGTGTATATGTGTGTATAATAGTGTATATGTGTGTACAATAGTGTATATGTGTGTACTATAGTGTATATGTGTGTATAATAGTGTATATGTGTGTACTATAGTGTATATGTGTGTACAATAGTGTATATGTGTGTACAATAGTGTATATGTGTGTACAATAGTGTATATGTGTGTATAATAGTGTATATGTGTGTACTATAGTGTATATGTGTGTACTATAGTGTATATGTGTGTATAATAGTGTATATGTGTGTACTATAGTGTATATGTGTGCATAATAGTGTATATGTGTGTATAATTGTGTATATGTGTGTACTATAGTATATATGTGTGTACAATAGTGTATATGTGTGTACTATAGTGTATATGTGTGTACAATAGTGTATATGTTATTATAATAGTGTATATGTGTGTACTATAGTGTATATGTGTGTACTATAGTGTATATGTGTGTACTATAGTGTATATGTGTGTATAATAGTGTATATGTGTGTACTATAGTGTATATGTGTGTATAATAGTGTACTTGAATGTTTCTGACACACAAAGGACATGGTGTGTTACTGTACTAGTTTTTTTCTAAATACAACTTGGTTCCATGATCTCAGTGTGTGTATTAGTACTTTTTGAACATTTTGAGCACATTTCAACAATACTGTGATAATCATGAGAACTGTGATCATTTTGGTCTCAGTAACTGTGATATGAAATGTTCCTATGGTTCCATCCCTGTTAACAGTTCACACTAGAGGTTGAGTCTTTCAAAGGTGTGAAATAGTGCGTCTGCATCAGTTCGTACGTTTAGCAAAATGAATATGAAATATGAGGCGTTTACACACGGTTGTGCGTGTGGTGGGAGGAGAAAATGTACAAATATTAAATTAACACACGTAAAGTGATTTATCAAAGCAGACAGAAATGTAACTGATAGAAGCTGAGTCTGTTCTGAACACGTTTGAAAAGGAGGAGCAAACGGTGTGGATGGAAGAGGAGAGGAGACAAAGAAATGATCAAACCAGACGCAAAGAACACATTTTTCACCCTGGTGTGAATATTTTCGGAATGACGGAAGAAAAAAGAATTGAGATGTGCCCCCCCCCCCCCATGTGCCAGTTCAGTCTTATCCTGCAGGTATGTGGGAACAGTTCCATGGTAACGCCGTCCTCATCAGACAGGACTGGACTTGTGTGTTTGCACATGAAGCTCAGTCTGTGGGCTTCAGCCTTTCTCATGCTCTCAGTTCAGTTTCATCTTTGGGCTTCAGCCTTTCTCATGTTCTCAGTTCAGTTTCGTCTTTGGGCTTCAGCCTTTCTCATGTCCTCAGTTCATTTCCGTCTTTGGGCTTCAGCCTTTCTCATGTTCTCAGTTCAGTTTCGTCTTTGGGCTTCAGCCTTTCTCATGTCCTCAGTTCAGCTTCATCTTTGGGCTTCAGCCTTTCTCATGTTCTCAGTTCAGTTTCGTCTTTGGGCTTCAGCCTTTCTCATGTTCTCAGTTCAGTTTCGTCTTTGGGCTTCAGCCTTTCTCATGTTCTCAGTTCAGTTTCGTCTTTGGGCTTCAGCCTTTCTCATGTTCTCAGTTCAGTTTCATCTTTGGGCTTCAGCCTTTCTCATGTTCTCAGTTCAGTTTCGTCTTTGGGCTTCAGCCTTTCTCATGTCCTCAGTTCAGCTTCATCTTTGGGCTTCAGCCTTTCTCATGTTCTCAGTTCAGTTTCGTCTTTGGGCTTCAGCCTTTCTCATGTTCTCAGTTCAGTTTCGTCTTTGGGCTTCAGCCTTTCTCATGTTCTCAGTTCAGTTTCGTCTTTGGGCTTCAGCCTTTCTCATGTCCTCAGTTCAGCTTCATCTTTGGGCTTCAGCCTTTCTCATGTTCTCAGTTCAGTTTCGTCTTTGGGCTTCAGCCTTTCTCATGTCCTCAGTTCAGCTTCATCTTTGGGCTTCAGCCTTTCTCATGTCCTCAGTTCAGTTTCATCTTTGGGCTTCAGCCTTTCTCATGTTCTCAGTTCAGTTTCGTCTTTGGGCTTCAGCCTTTCTCATGTTCTCAGTTCAGTTCAATCTCTGGGCTTCAGCCTTTCTCATGTTCTCAGTTCAGTTTCGTCTTTGGGCTTCAGCCTTTCTCATGTCCTCAGTTCAGCTTCATCTTTGGGCTTCAGCCTTTCTCATGTTCTCAGTTCAGTTTCGTCTTTGGGCTTCAGCCTTTCTCATGTCCTCAGTTCAGCTTCATCTTTGGGCTTCAGCCTTTCTCATGTCCTCAGTTCAGTTTCATCTTTGGGCTTCAGCCTTTCTCATGTTCTCAGTTCAGTTTCGTCTTTGGGCTTCAGCCTTTCTCATGTTCTCAGTTCAGTTCAATCTCTGGGCTTCAGCCTTTCTCATGTTCTCAGTTCAGTTTCGTCTTTGGGCTTCAGCCTTTCTCATGTCCTCAGTTCAGCTTCATCTTTGGGCTTCAGCCTTTCTCATGCTCTCAGTTCAGTTTCATCTCTGTGTTAGGACAGATTGTACGAGTACTGGACCCAGATGCAAGACCCTCAGACAGGAGTACAATTAAAATGGATTTATTAGAAATAATCAGAGTAACAGGTTCACACAGAATGGTAATGAATGTATCTTCAGCTGGACTGAGATGGGGAATCGTCTCGGCTTCGGATCTTAAGTGAACCTCGTTACGGCCCAGGTCGGGAGCACACGAGGGGAACCCGACTAGGAGAGAGCAAAGGAGAATCAGTGGACAGACCAGGTCATACACGGGCAGACTATCAGACAGGCAAACGTACATAGGGAAAGGCAGGCTCACGTACCAATAGTCCAGGCAGGGGTCAAACCAGGAAAAGGCACCAAGGCGGAGGAACAGACAGGGGTCAGGCGTATTCTCAGGTGTGATGGACAAACCAGGTCGAAGACAGACGAGCAGGCAGACGAGGAACAGGCAGAGTCGGAGGTCGATGGGCAAAACAGGTCACAACAGGCAGGCAGGATCAAAAAACGCTGGTAAGTTATCACACCAAGGGTTGAAAACGAACTGGCAACGAACAGGGGGAAACACAGGGTTTAAATACACAAGAGGGCGGGAAGACAATTGGACACAGGTGGAGATAATCAGGGAGGAGGCAGGTAATCAGGGCAAAGGTGAACACAAAGAGGAAGTAAAGACACCAGACAAGACACATGAGGGAAACTAACAAAATAAAACAGGAAACACACAAAACAAGAAAAAGTCCAGGGACTGATATGACACTCTGGGCTTCAGCCTTTCTCATGTTCTCAGTTCAGTTTCATCTCTGGGCTTCAGCCTTTCTCATGTTCTCAGTTCAGTTTCGTCTTTGGGCTTCAGCCTTTCTCATGTTCTCAGTTCAATTTCGTCTTTGGGCTTCAGCCTTTCTCATGTTCTCAGTTCAGTTTCGTCTTTGGGCTTCAGCCTTTCTCATGTTCTCAGTTCAGTTTCGTCTTTGGGCTTCAGCCTTTCTCATGTTCTCAGTTCAGTTTCGTCTTTGGGCTTCAGCCTTTCTCATGTCCTCAGTTCAGTTTCGTCTTTGGGCTTCAGCCTTTCTCATGTTCTCAGTTCAGTTTCGTCTTTGGGCTTCAGCCTTTCTCATGTTCTCAGTTCAGCTTCATCTTTGGGCTTCAGCCTTTCTCATGTCCTCAGTTCAGCTTCATCTTTGGGCTTCAGCCTTTCTCATGTTCTCAGTTCAGTTTCGTCTTTGGGCTTCAGCCTTTCTCATGTTCTCAGTTCAGTTCAGTCTCTGGGCTTCAGCCTTTCTCATGTTCTCAGTTCAGTTTCGTCTTTGGGCTTCAGCCTTTCTCATGTCCTCAGTTCAGCTTCATCTTTGGGCTTCAGCCTTTCTCATGCTCTCAGTTCAGTTTCATCTCTGGGCTTCAGCCTTTCTCATGTTCTCAGTTCAGTTTCGTCTTTGGGCTTCAGCCTTTCTCATGTTCTCAGTTCAGTTTCGTCTTTGGGCTTCAGCCTTTCTCATGTCCTCAGTTCATTTCCGTCTTTGGGCTTCAGCCTTTCTCATGTTCTCAGTTCAGTTTCGTCTTTGGGCTTCAGCCTTTCTCATGTCCTCAGTTCAGCTTCATCTTTGGGCTTCAGCCTTTCTCATGTTCTCAGTTCAGTTTCGTCTTTGGGCTTCAGCCTTTCTCATGTCCTCAGTTCAGCTTCATCTTTGGGCTTCAGCCTTTCTCATGTCCTCAGTTCAGTTTCATCTTTGGGCTTCAGCCTTTCTCATGTTCTCAGTTCAGTTTCGTCTTTGGGCTTCAGCCTTTCTCATGTTCTCAGTTCAGTTCAATCTCTGGGCTTCAGCCTTTCTCATGTTCTCAGTTCAGTTTCGTCTTTGGGCTTCAGCCTTTCTCATGTCCTCAGTTCAGCTTCATCTTTGGGCTTCAGCCTTTCTCATGTTCTCAGTTCAGTTTCGTCTTTGGGCTTCAGCCTTTCTCATGTCCTCAGTTCAGCTTCATCTTTGGGCTTCAGCCTTTCTCATGTCCTCAGTTCAGTTTCATCTTTGGGCTTCAGCCTTTCTCATGTTCTCAGTTCAGTTTCGTCTTTGGGCTTCAGCCTTTCTCATGTTCTCAGTTCAGTTCAATCTCTGGGCTTCAGCCTTTCTCATGTTCTCAGTTCAGTTTCGTCTTTGGGCTTCAGCCTTTCTCATGTCCTCAGTTCAGCTTCATCTTTGGGCTTCAGCCTTTCTCATGCTCTCAGTTCAGTTTCATCTCTGTGTTAGGACAGATTGTACGAGTACTGGACCCAGATGCAAGACCCTCAGACAGGAGTACAATTAAAATGGATTTATTAGAAATAATCAGAGTAACAGGTTCACACAGAATGGTAATGAATGTATCTTCAGCTGGACTGAGATGGGGAATCGTCTCGGCTTCGGATCTTAAGTGAACCTCGTTACGGCCCAGGTCGGGAGCACACGAGGGGAACCCGACTAGGAGAGAGCAAAGGAGAATCAGTGGACAGACCAGGTCATACACGGGCAGACTATCAGACAGGCAAACGTACATAGGGTCAGGCAGGCTCACGTACCAATGGTCCAGGCAGGGGTCAAAACCAGGAAAAGGCACCAAGGCGGAGGAACAGACAGGGGTCAGGCGTATTCTCAGGTGTGATGGACAAACCAGGTCGAAGACAGACGAGCAGGCAGACGAGGAACAGGCAGAGTCGGAGGTCGATGGGCAAAACAGGTCACAACAGGCAGGCAGGATCAAAAAACGCTGGTAAGTTATCACACCAAGGGTTGAAAACGAACTGGCAACGAACAGGGGGAAACACAGGGTTTAAATACACAAGAGGGCGGGAAGACAATTGGACACAGGTGGAGATAATCAGGGAGGAGGCAGGTAATCAGGGCAAAGGTGAACACAAAGAGGAAGTAAAGACACCAGACAAGACACATGAGGGAAACTAACAAAATAAAACAGGAAACACACAAAACAAGAAAAAGTCCAGGGACTGATATGACACTCTGGGCTTCAGCCTTTCTCATGTTCTCAGTTCAGTTTCATCTCTGGGCTTCAGCCTTTCTCATGTTCTCAGTTCAGTTTCGTCTTTGGGCTTCAGCCTTTCTCATGTTCTCAGTTCAATTTCGTCTTTGGGCTTCAGCCTTTCTCATGTTCTCAGTTCAGTTTCGTCTTTGGGCTTCAGCCTTTCTCATGTCCTCAGTTCATTTTCGTCTTTGGGCTTCAGCCTTTCTCATGTTCTCAGTTCAGTTTCGTCTTTGGGCTTCAGCCTTTCTCATGTCCTCAGTTCAGTTTCGTCTTTGGGCTTCAGCCTTTCTCATGTTCTCAGTTCAGTTTCGTCTTTGGGCTTCAGCCTTTCTCATGTTCTCAGTTCAGCTTCATCTTTGGGCTTCAGCCTTTCTCATGTCCTCAGTTCAGCTTCATCTTTGGGCTTCAGCCTTTCTCATGTTCTCAGTTCAGTTTCGTCTTTGGGCTTCAGCCTTTCTCATGTTCTCAGTTCAGTTCAGTCTCTGGGCTTCAGCCTTTCTCATGTTCTCAGTTCAGTTTAATCTCTGGGCTTCAGCCTTTCTCATGTCCTCAGTTCATTTTCGTCTTTGGGCTTCAGCCTTTCTCATGTTCTCAGTTCAGTTTCGTCTTTGGGCTTCAGCCTTTCTCATGTCCTCAGTTCAGCTTCATCTTTGGGCTTCAGCCTTTCTCAAGTTCTCAGTTCAGTTTCGTCTTTGGGCTTCAGCCTTTCTCATGTCCTCAGTTCAGCTTCATCTTTGGGCTTCAGCCTTTCTCATGTCCTCAGTTCAGTTTCATCTTTGGGCTTCAGCCTTTCTCATGTTCTCAGTTCAGTTTCGTCTTTGGGCTTCAGCCTTTCTCATGTTCTCAGTTCAGTTCAATCTCTGGGCTTCAGCCTTTCTCATGTTCTCAGTTCAGTTTAATCTCTGGGCTTCAGCCTTTCTCATGTTCTCAGTTCAGTTTCGTCTTTGGGCTTCAGCCTTTCTCATGTCCTCAGTTCAGCTTCATCTTTGGGCTTCAGCCTTTCTCATGCTCTCAGTTCAGTTTCATCTCTGGGCTTCAGCCTTTCTCATGTTCTCAGTTCAGTTTCATCTCTGGGCTTCAGCCTTTCTCATGTTCTCAGTTCAGTTTCATCTTTGGGCTTCAGCCTTTCTCATGTTCTCAGTTCAGTTTCGTCTTTGGGCTTCAGCCTTTCTCATGTCCTCAGTTCAGTTTCGTCTTTGGGCTTCAGCCTTTCTCATGTTCTCAGTTCAGTTTCGTCTTTGGGCTTCAGCCTTTCTCATGTCCTCAGTTCATTTTCGTCTTTGGGCTTCAGCCTTTCTCATGTCCTCAGTTCAGTTTCGTCTTTGGTCTTCAGCCTTTCTCATGTCCTCAGTTCAGCTTCATCTTTGGGCTTCAGCCTTTCTCATGTTCTCAGTTCAGTTTCATCTTTGGGCTTCAGCCTTTCTCATGTCCTCAGTTCAGTTTCGTCTTTGGGCTTCAGCCTTTCTCATGTTCTCAGTTCAGTTTCGTCTTTGGGCTTCAGCCTTTCTCATGTTCTCAGTTCAGCTTCATCTTTGGGCTTCAGCCTTTCTCATGTCCTCAGTTCAGTTTCGTCTTTGGGCTTCAGCCTTTCTCATGTTCTCAGTTCAGTTTCGTCTTTGGGCTTCAGCCTTTCTCATGTCCTCAGTTCAGTTTCGTCTTTGGGCTTCAGCCTTTCTCATGTTCTCAGTTCAGTTTCGTCTTTGGTCTTCAGCCTTTCTCATGTCCTCAGTTCAGCTTCATCTTTGGGCTTCAGCCTTTCTCATGTTCTCAGTTCAGTTTCGTCTTTGGGCTTCAGCCTTTCTCATGTTCTCAGTTCAATTTCGTCTTTGGGCTTCAGCCTTTCTCATGTTCTCAGTTCAGTTTCGTCTTTGGGCTTCAGCCTTTCTCATGTCCTCAGTTCAGCTTCATCTTTGGGCTTCAGCCTTTCTCATGTTCTCAGTTCAGTTTCATCTTTGGGCTTCAGCCTTTCTCATGTCCTCAGGGTTTCCAGCCGCCTGTCAGATTGTTTGAATATGGGAGGAGGCAGCTCTTCTTCTTCTTCTTTTTTTTTTTGTTCAGTGTTTCTGCTGATGTTTGATCTGAGCTCAGGCTTGACTGAAGCAGAAGAACAAATACTTGAGTTCATACTTTTCAGCTTCATCTGACACCGTTCGTCCCGGAGGCGACGCAGTGAAAGTTTGAACAGAGATAAACAGATAAAAGTCCACGAAGACAAAACACTTCTGAGAAACCCAGAAGAGGACAACACCTGCATATGACTGCAGCCGCCCACAACCAACAGGAAACATCACATGTCATGTATTCAGTGGTGTTTAAAGGAGAAGAAGAAGAAAAGAAGAAAAAAAGAAGAAAACCTGAGGGGATTTTATAACAGTTAAGGAACATTCTGCAGAAAACTGTGCCTTAAACTGAAACAGTTAGAATAATCACCAAAGCAAAAGAAAAAAAGAGAGGAAAAGAGAAATAAAAAAGATAAGATAAGATAAGATGAGGTAAAGTAAGTTGAGAAAAGATAAATAAGATAAGTAAAGGTAAGGCAAAATAAAGTAAAGTAAGTTAAGATAAGATAGGATAAGATAAGATAAGTAAAGGTAAGGTAAGTAAAGGTAAAGTAAAGTAAATTAAGATAAGATAAGACACAATAAGATAAGATAAGGTAAAGTAAGTTAAGATAAGACAAATAAGGTATGTAAAGGTAAGGTAAAGCAAAGTAAGATAAGATAAGACACAATAAGATAAGACAAAGTAAGTTAAGATAAGATACAATAAGGTAAAATAAGATAAGACATGATAAGATAAGATAAGGTAAGGTTAAGTAAAATAAGACAAGATAAGATAAGATAGGATAAGATGAACCACGATAAGATAAGATAAGATGAACCACGATAAGATAAGATAAGATAAGATAAGATAAGATAAGATAAGATAAGATATACTTTAATTAAATGTCCAAGGGGTAAATTCAAATGTACAGCAGCAGAAACCAATAAACATCAAATAGATAAATAAAGAAAACATTAACGATTGTTTTAAAAACTGTTAAAGTGACTACAGGACGTAAATGGTGCTAATGACATAAATAGTGATAATGTCATAAATGGTGCTAATGTCATAAATGGTGCTAATGTCATAAATGGTGCTAATGACATAAATGGTGCTAATGTCATAAATGGTGCTAATGACATAAATGGTGCTAATGTCATAAATGGTGCTAATGACATAAATGGTGCTAATGTCATAAATGGTGCTAATGAGGGTAAATCCATGAACTCTGCAGTCTCTGATGTCAGCTCATGCTTCAGTCTGATGGAGGTCTGAACTAATATAACATCTGTAAATCTACACCTGAGTCACATGATGGGCCGGGCCACACCCACCCACCCAAACGGCCTTTCCATGACCATCTGAGCTGTTGGCCCCTCCCACTGCTCCTCTGGCCCAATCAGGAGGTTTCCATGTCCAGTCCAGCCCACACCTCCACCACCATGAACCAGACGGAGGCACAAAGGGTCCAGGGTAATGAAGGCATCTGCCCTGGCAATGCACCGACCAGAGAAGGAGGTCCAACACACTGTTAGACTGACTGAAAGGCATTATGGGATGGACTGCACTGAAAGGCATTATGGGATGGACTGCACTGAAAGGCATTATGGGATGGACTGCACTGAAAGGCATTATGGGATGGACTGCAGTGTCATCAAAACAACACCTCAAGCTTAGAGCAGGGTTCTCAGACTCCTGTTCTTTCAGGTTCCACATTCAATCTGATTTGATCTGCAGTAAAATAAGAACAGAAGAACCTAAAAATAATGACAACTGCACATTTATGTCTGTGTTTGAGTGCAAAAGAACCCCATTAAATTATGAAAATACTTACTTTTATAAACTATCCAAACAAAAAAGATGTGAAGAACCTGAAAAAACTGACATTTCTTCAGTAAAATCAGTGTAATTTTCTCAGTCTTCCTCCACTTCTCATTAGTCCATGTGCATTCTGGATCAGATCTCCAAAGACACTAAACACTGAGGAACAGGAAGAAAAGAGTTCAAACTGGACTGAATTTAATACAGACATTTCAGGTTGGACACATTTGTTCAGGTTAGTCACATTTTATTGGTACAGGAGAGTTTGGAAATGGAAAGATTTTCACCATTTAATGGGATTTTTTGCACTAAAATTTGAAGTTGTCATTATTTATAGGCATAATATTAGGTGGTTTTTAGGTGATTTTAAGGTGTTTTTTTTCAGTGATTTTTGGGTAGTTTTTAGAGTAATTTTTAGTTGGGTTTGGGGTCATTTTTGGGTGGTTTTTAGGTAGTTTTTGGGTGGTTTTTAGGTGTTTATTTTAGGTGTTTTTTAAGTGTTTTTTGGGTGGTTTTTAGGTGGTTTTTTAGGTGGTTTTTGGGTAGTTTTTAGGTGGTTTTTGGGTGTTTTTTAGGTGGTTTTTGGATGTTTTTAGGTGGTTTTTGGGTAGTTTTTAGGTGGTTTTTGGGTAGTTTTTAGGTGGTTTTTGGGTGGTTTTTAGGTGGTTTTTGGGTGGTTTTTAGGTGGTTTTAGGTGATTTTTATGTAATTTTTGGGTGGTTTTTAGGTGGTTTTTAGGTGGTTTTTGGATGATTTTAAGTGGTTTTAGGTGGTTTTTATGTAATTTTTGGGTGGTTTTAAGGTGGTTTTTGGGTGGTTTTTAGGTGGTTATTAGGTAGTTCTTAGGTGGTTTTTGGGTGGTTTTTAGGTGGTTTTTGGGTAGTTTTTAGGTGGTTTTTAGGTAATTTTTGGGTGGTTTTTAGGTGGTTTTTGGGTAGTTTTTAGGTGGTTTTTAGGTGGTTTTTGGGTGTTTTTTAGGTGGTTTTTAGGTAGTTTTTAGGTGTTTTTTAGGGGGTTTTTGGGTGTTTTTTAGGTGGTTTTTAGGTAATTTTTGGGTGGTTTTTAGGTAGTTTTAGGTGGTTTTTAGGTAATTTTTGGGTGATTTTTAGGTTGTTTTTAGGTAGGTTGTAAGTGGTTTTTATTAAATTTTTGGGTGGTTTTTAGGTAGTTTTTAGGTGTTTTTTAGGTGTTTTTTTAAGGCAGTTTTTAGGTGGGTTTTTTTTTGTGATTTTTGGATAGTTTTTAAGGGTAATTTTTTAGGTGGTTTTAGGGTCATTTTTGGGTGATTTGTAGGTGTTATTTGGGTGATTTTTAAGTGGTTTTTGGGTGATTTTTGGGTGAGGTTTCTGTGTTTTTTCTGTGATTTTTAGGTGGTTTTGGGTAATTTTTAGGTGGTTTTGGGGTCATTTTTGGGTGATTTTTAGGTGTTTTTTGGGTGATTTTTAGGTGTTTTTTGGGTGATTTTTAGGTGGTTTGGGGGTCATTTTTGGGTGAATTTGGATGATTTTTTGAGTAGTAACTTCTCATTAGTCCATGTGCATTCTGGATCAGATCTCCAAAGACACTAAACACTGAGGAACAGGAAGAAAAGAGTTCAAACTGGACTGAATTTAATACAGACATTTCAGGTTGGACATATTTATTCAGGTTAGTCACATTTTACTGGTACAGGAGAGTTTGGAAATGGAAAGAGTTTCACAATTTAATGTGATTTTTTGCACTAAAATTTGAAGTTGTCATTATTTATAGGCATATTAGGTGGTTTTTAGGTGATTTTAAGGTGTTTTTTTTCAGTGATTTTTGGGTAGTTTTTAGAGTAATTTTTAGTTGGGTTTGGGGTCATTTTTGGGTGGTTTTTAGGTAGTTTTTGGGTGGTTTTTAGGTGTTTATTTTAGGTGTTTTTTAAGTGTTTTTTGGGTGGTTTTTAGGTGGTTTTTTAGGTGGTTTTTGGGTAGTTTTTAGGTGGTTTTTGGGTGGTTTTTAGGTGGTTTTTGGATGTTTTTAGGTGGTTTTTGGGTAGTTTTTAGGTGGTTTTAGGTGGTTTTTATGTAATTTTTGGGTGGTTTTTAGGTGGTTTTTGGGTGGTTTTTAAGTGGTTTTAGGTGGTTTTTATGTAATTTTTGGGTGGTTTTAAGGTGGTTTTTGGGTGGTTTTTAGGTGGTTATTAGGTAGTTCTTAGGTGGTTTTTGGGTGGTTTTTAGGTGGTTTTTGGGTAGTTTTTAGGTGGTTTTTAGGTAATTTTTGGGTGGTTTTTAGGTGGTTTTTGGGTAGTTTTTAGGTGTTTTTTAGGTGGTTTTTGGGTGTTTTTTAGGTGGTTTTTAGGTAGTTTTTAGGTGTTTTTTAGGGGGTTTTTGGGTGTTTTTTAGGTGGTTTTTAGGTAATTTTTTGGGTGGTTTTTAGGTAGTTTTAGGTGGTTTTTAGGTAATTTTTGGGTGATTTTTAGGTTGTTTTTAGGTAGGTTGTAAGTGGTTTTTATTAAATTTTTGGGTGGTTTTTAGGTAGTTTTTAGGTGTTTTTTAGGTGTTTTTTTAAGGCAGTTTTTAGGTGGGTTTTTTTTTGTGATTTTTGGATAGTTTTTAAGGGTAATTTTTTAGGTGGTTTTAGGGTCATTTTTGGGTGATTTTTAGGTGTTATTTGGGTGATTTTTAAGTGGTTTTTGGGTGATTTTTGGGTGAGGTTTCTGTGTTTTTTCTGTGATTTTTAGGTGGTTTTGGGTAATTTTTAGGTGGTTTTGGGGTCATTTTTGGGTGATTTTTAGGTGTTTTTTGGGTGATTTTTAGGTGTTTTTTGGGTGATTTTTAGGTGGTTTGGGGGTCATTTTTGGGTGAATTTGGATGATTTTTTGAGTAGTAACTTCTCATTAGTCCATGTGCATTCTGGATCAGATCTCCAAAGACACTAAACACTGAGGAACAGGAAGAAAAGAGTTCAAACTGGACTGAATTTAATACAGACATTTCAGGTTGGACACATTTGTTCAGGTTATTCACATTTTATTGGTACAGGAGAGTTTGGAAATGGAAAGATTTTCATAATTTCATGTCATTTTTTGCACTAAAACAAAGACAAACATTTGCAGTTGTCATTATTTACAGACATAATGTAATATTATTTTTCCATCAAACCCAGTAGTAAATCTGCAGTCCTTCTTTTGTGTGGGTTCCTCTGCTGTTATTATTGGACTGTAGATCAGATTGGTCTGGATGTGGAACCCACACTAACATGAGTAACAGCCTGGACTGTGGAATTTATACACTTTGTAAATTCGTCCCAGGGGTCGGACTGGAACCTTTGGGGGGGGGGGCGCATTTGGGCCCCAGGACACATGTTTGACAGCCCTGAACTAGAGTCCACTGAAGGACCAGGAACACAACAGGGCATTTGGAGAAGCCAAGTGTTACTCAGTCAAACTCAGTCATTTGTGATGTTCTTTTTCCTTCTTACTGTCTTCAACTGCACAGAAAAGTTGAAGTCAGAGGAAAAAAAGCTGGAGTCCATTTTCTTCTGAGAAAGTTCTGGTTTACGACGCAGGGATAATGACGGGGTATAAAACAAATGAATGTGCCCGCTGATGTCACACTTTTATTGGACGGTGTGGGAGACTTTTATTTCCATAGCCGAGGGAGGGGGAGGGGTGTTCATGGGTAACACCCCCCCCCCCCCCCCCCCCGTGTGTCTGCTGAGTGGGGGTCTCCTCCAGCCCCACATGGAATGTACCCGTAAATTATCACTGTGAGGTCCATGAGTCAAGAGGAAAGAAAGAAGCACAAACCTCTGAGGAAAAATCACAGACTGGGGTTAAGAAATCTGACTGAAGCATCGACAGAGGAAACACAGCAGGAAATGAACGAGAAAAGAGACAAAAAAGAAAGAAACGAGAGAAACAAGAGAGAAACGAGAAGGAAACGAGAGAGAAACAAGAAAGAAAAAAGAAAGAAATGAGAGAGAAACAAGAAAGAAATGACAAAGAAACAGGAAAGAAACAAGAAAGAAAGAAACAAGAAAGAAAAAAGAAATGAGAAAGAAACAACAAAAAAGAAGAAACAAACAAGAAAGAAACGAGAAAGAAACAGCAAAAATCGGACCAGTGTCCCTGTATCTTAGCGTCCAAATTTAAAGCTTAGGTAAATGTATCCAGATCCATTTATTCTGCCCCAGTTCTGTGTATTTATTCTATTACAGAAATAGTCCATGTTTTGCTCATATTCAATCAGATCTGTAAAAAACTCTAATTCACACTTGATATCATTGATACTGATTTATTGGATCAATCCACTTCATATCTGTTATAATGGGAAAATTTTTCAAAGTGGCACCAAATCCAGAATCAGATCCAGATCCAAATAATTTCACTAACATTTTTGAACATCATCATACAGAAGCTGTAGACCAAGTGTGAAGTCAATTGGAATTGTAGTTTCAGAAAAGAAGACGATTGAAAGTTTTGTAACGGACGACGGACGACGCCAACAGACGATGACAGACGACGACAGACGATGACAACAGACAGACGACGCTGGACAACGTCGGACAACAATGACAGATGACGACAGACGACGACAAACGACGACAGCGACAGTTGACAACAGACGACAGACAACGGCGGACGACGACGGACAACAACAGACAGACGACAACGGACACCGCACGACGACGATAGCTTACAGCCTATTGGCCGGTAAGCTAAAAAAAGAAGAAACAAGAGAAAAACGAGAAACACAAAACAAGAGAGACACTTAAAAAGCACTTGGAGAGCACAGACCTCTGCCAAGGCAGGTCAGTGTGTGTGTGTGTGTGTGTGTGTGTGTGTATGTGTGTGTGTGTGTGTGTGTGTGTGTATGTGTGTGTGTGTGTGTGTATGTGTGTGTATAAACAAGGGCTGTTCAATAAGTTCATGGCCTCACCCAGAAATACTGGTTGTTCTAATACAGGATGTTACATTCTTTCGTGATGGGATAGTGATGCTTGAACATCGATGGACCAAGTGCATTGTGTAAATGGAGATTATGTTGAAAAATAAAATATAAATGATCAGTCTGTGTTGTTCTGTTCTGGGTGAGGCCATGAACTTATTGAACGGCCCTCATATATATATGTGTATGTATATATGTATATGTGTGTGTGTGTGTGTGTGTGTGTCCACATCTACAGTCCTGCTCTTGTACATTTCTCTCCTCAGTTTCAGTGGGTCTTCTCTCTCTGGTCCTGGATGATGTAATCACACATTCAGATGCAGAACAGAACCAGTGTCAACTAGTGTTTACAGCAGATCTGCACACACACACACACACACACACACACACACACACACACACACACATATGAACTGTGAAGTAGTGTTTACAGCAGATCTGCACACACACACACACACACACACACACACACACACACACACACACATATATGAACTGTGAACTAGTGTTTACAGCAGATCTGTACACACACACACACACACACACACACACACACACACACATATGAACTGTGAACTAGTGTTTACAGCAGATCTGCACACACACACACACACACACACATATGAACTGTGAACTAGTGTTTACAGCAGATCTGCACACACACACACACACACACACGAACACACACACACATGAACACCCTCACACATGCACAGTGAACACACACACACACATGAACACACACACACACACACACACACACACACACACACACTGAACACACACACACACACACACAGAACACACACATACACACACACACACACATGAACTGTGAACTAGTGTTTACAGCAGATCTGCACACACACACACACACACACACACACACACACACACATGAACAGACAGAACCACATTCCACAGACAACAGCGAACCATGAGGCTTTGACATGAACTGATAACGACTGTGAAACTGACAAAGTTTGAAACAGTGATGATGATCAGGATGAAGAAGAACCCACTGCCGTAAACATTTTCATGTCGTTTTCTGGAAAAACCAGCGTATTGGTTTGTGTGCTGTGTGGTCGGATCATGTACCGAGAAAAAAGGGGAAAAAAACTGAGTTGTGTTTAGGGCTGTTTATCAGCAAGAATTTGGCGATACGATATAAATCACAATACTAGGATCATGATACGATATATCGCAATATATCACAATACTGTTAACAAGGTGATATTATTTTGTTTTGTTTATTTTTTTTTAAAGATTATTTCCTGGAAAAAACTTACAGTTCATTAAAGTTTAAACACGCGGCTTTACCAAGTACAAAAAAACCCACACAAATAAATAAACAAACGTTTTACAGACATTACAGTTTAAGATCCTGCTGAAATGTTCGTATTCTATTGCAAAAAGAATACATAGTCTTCAGTCCCTGAATCATCAGAACATTATTTTTGTGCATTCCCAATTAAAAAAACAAAACAAAAAACTTCAAACACCCATTTGCCTCTTTCACACAGCAAAAAGTGCTTTTAGGAGGCTTTATTTAACAAAATGGTGTTGTCAGTTTCAAAAAACTACATTTATGACCTGTAATACCACAATAGTACTTTTGTACAGGGTGGGGAAGCCAAATGTACACTGAACATGTAGTTGTTTTTTCTCAGCAGACACTACGTCAGTTGTTTTGAACCCAAACATATACTGATGTCATAATCATACCTAACACTATTATCCATATCTTTTCACAAACTTTTGCCCATATGAGTAATCAGGAAAGCAAACGTCAAAGAGTGTGTGATTTGCTGAATGCACTCGTCACACCAAAGGAGATTTCCAAAATAGTTGGAGTGTCCATAAAGACTGTTTCTAATGGAAAGAAGAGAATGACTATGAGCAAAACTATTACCAGAAAGTCTGGAAGTGGAGGAAGCAACAAAAAACGTACCAAAGCTTTTATTAAAGCTCTCAAATCCAAAATCATGTTCTTGTGTAAGATTTGAACTTTAAATCATATTTTACTGCATTTCTAACGCTCTTGTTGTCTACCTCAAGTTCAATTGCCATTTTTCTCATGGATTTGGTTGGATCCTTTAGGATTTTGGATTTGAGAGCTTTAATAAAAGCTTTGGTACGTTTTTTGTTGCTTCCTCCACTTCCAGACTTTCTGGTAATAGTTTTGCTCATAGTCATTCTCTTCTTTCCATTATAAACAGTCTTTATGGACACTCCAACTATTTTTGAAATCTCCTTTGGTGTGACGAGTGCATTCAGCAAATCACACACTCTTTGACGTTTGCTTTCCTGATTACTCATATGGGCAAAAGTTTGTGAAAAGGTATGGATAATAGTGTTAGGTATGATTATGACATCAGTATATGTTTGGGTTCAAAACAACTGACGTAGTGTCTGCTGAGAAAAAACAACTAAATGTTCAGTGTACATTTGGCTTCCCCACCCTGTAGTAAAAAAACAACAGAACAAAATATTCATGTGAATACGGAAATAAAAGAGCTGGAAAAACAAAAAACTAAAATGAGCCTCCACCATATCTGCATGTGAATAAATACCTAAAAATATCCATACAGTACTTTTTAATATCGATACAGTATTGTGAAGTGAAATATTGCAATATATTGCGATACCGATATTTTCTTCCAGCCCTCGTCGTGCTCTGGTTCTGGAACGTGAACGTGCAGAAACATGGAGGTGAGTGTAAACAGCTGAACCGGTCTGGTCTCATCCCTGCATGGGCTTAATATGCTGTGTTTCAGACTGTACCTGTACAAACGGTCCTTGGACTGGATCTGTTTATGAGCATGCGTCTGCTGCGATGACTGAGTCCGACTGAATGAGTTGAAGGAGGAAAGGCGTGCGAACGTGGTGAATAAACGCCTGCAGGTCGTGAAGCGGCGTTTCCCTTTGACAGGCCTGTAATCACATGTGGAACAGCCTGGCCCCGGGCGGAGGATTCACAGCAGCACAGGAAACGTCCTTTAAGATCAGCTGAGGACGAGTGAGCAGCAACAGTCTGAGGTACTGAAGGAGACGGCCTCGTTCAAAAGCTCCCAGAGTGAAGAAAGAGTGACAGGAGCTCCAGGCTCTGGTCCTCCAGCATCCAGCCACTGTCAGCAACACAGACGGAAGCATCGAAAAATTTCATATCACGATTACTGTGACCAAAATTATCACTGTTATCATTATGATCACAATATTGTTGAAGTTGTGCTCAAAATGTTCAAAAAGTACTGATACACACACTGAAAGAATTGAACCAAGTTGGATTTCAAAAAATAAAATAAATAAAATAATCGTCCCACTGTCCCTTCTGTGTCAGAAACATTCCCATATTAACCCTTAGTGGTCTGAGTCTATTCTGTCTGTTTTTCAGTCCTTTTGATTTGGCCTTTATATACTATAGAAACAAATGTTTACTATACCCATGTTTGGATCTGTTTTTTCAGCACAACTTCATCTAGATCAGGGCTCTGCAACCTTTATTAAAAGAGCCATTTTGGCCCCTCCCTCTTCCGCCAAATAAATAGTCTGGAGCCGCAAAAAATAACAGAGCTTATAAACTTTTAAAAATTTTAATCTTTTTTACATTTTATCTGATACAACCACTGAATACAACAAACAGAAGTGCAGTGTGGAATGGATTCTGGAGTATGAGTACTCTAAAAGTACACAGTAAAAGTATTTCATAGTATTTGTGCTAATAGTATATGAAGTACTAACACCAAAACTACTAAATTCTCGAGGTACTCATTGGAAAAAAAAATTTATTCATCATTGAATTTAGTCTTAAAGCCTATTTCAGATGAAAACAAATACTTTTGTAGCTTGGAATGGAATCTGTTGTAGGATTACCCCAAAAGTACACAGTACTTATACTCATTCAGTTGCTCTATGAAAAGTATCACTATTTATGAAAATTTTTCTCTTCAAAACTCAACACTGCCTCCACAGTTCCCAGTTGGACCGCTCCATATTCTCCTGGAAAATGGACAGAATTATGTGAGTAATAAACAAAGGACGGACAGAACCCTCCGTCCGTCTGCGTCTTTAACCTGGAGCAGAAATGAGCCCTGACTTTTGTCTGGAAGGCACATTCGCTCCATGCAGCTCATCTACCGGAATTGTTGAATAAGTAGCGCACAAGAAAAACGCTAGCGGCTGGACTGACCATACAGAGGAGAATCGCAGCTGGCTTGACCGCAGTAAAGGGAGGAGCCACTACAAGGAGGAGGAGGAGCCGCAGGTTGTCGACCCCTGATCTAGATCATCTATTATTTTTTCACTTTAACCTACTATAAAAACACAAAAGCACAGAAAACACACAAAATATATAAAATCTGATTTGAAAAATGTATATAATTTATTGCATAAATAACACACAGATGTTTAACGAACCTTTTCACAGACTTTAAAAGTGAATATTGGTTCAAATATTAGGTATAGAAAATTAAAATTGTAATAAATTCAAACTATTCTCAAATATTTGACATTAAAGCAGATCTGTACAGAGGTTTTTTTCCATAAAAGTGCGGTAATCAAACACAGTTATCATGAGAATTAGAATTTAAACGGTAATACTAACCGTTTGTGATTTTACTGCAGTTTATCGTTAAACCGGTAATGGTTACATCCCTAGTCAGCAGCAACACTTCAAGGTTAGAACAGTTTTGGATTTGTCTTTATAGTTTAGTTTTGACTTTTTTTTCTGTAATTCTGTTCATTTTAATTAGTTTTCAGAGCAGGTTTGATAGTTTTTATTAGTTTTCATTTTCTTCTAAATGCTTAGTTTTAGTTCGGTTGTAGTTCGGTTGTAGTTCAGCTGTAGTTCAGTTGTAGTTCAGTTGTAGTTCGGTTGTAGTTCAGTTGTAGTTCAGTTTTAGTTCAGTTGTAGTTCAGTTGTAGTTCAGTTGTAGTTTAGTTGTAGTTCAGTTGTAGTTCAGTTGTAGTTCAGTTGTAGTTTAGTTTTAGTTCAGTTGTAGTTTAGTTGTAGTTCAGTTGTAGTTCAGCTGTAGTTCAGTTGTAGTTCAGTTGTAGTTCAGTTGTAGTTTAGTTGTAGTTCAGTTGTAGTTTAGTTGTAGTTCAGTTGTAGTTCAGCTGTAGTTCAGTTGTAGTTCAGTTGTAGTTCAGTTGTAGTGTAGTTGTAGTTCAGTTGTAGTTCAGTTGTAGTTTAGTTTTAGTTCAGTTGTAGTTTAGTTGTAGTTCAGTTGTAGTTCAGCTGTAGTTCAGTTTTAGTTCAGTTGTAGTTCAGTTGTAGTTCAGTTGTAGTTCAGTTGTAGTTCAGTGGTCTCTTTTCTCTTCTTCTCTGTGCTCCTATTCAAATCAATCCCAGACAGGACTCTGCTGCTTTAGTCTCCATGTTTCCAGGTAGAGTGGGGACCAGAAGACGACTGGAAACCACAAGTGACGGACCAAAAAGTGTCGTATGGAGACACTAGCTAATATTGCTTAAGCAAAATAAATCGATTTCGTATCAATCCAACATTGACAAAGACGAAAACAAAGGAAATTTTATCCATAATTTTTATCTGTTTTCGTTAGTTTTGTAAACACACAATACAGTTTCAGTTAGTTATGTTTGTTTTCTTTTAATTATAGTTTGTATTTATTTCAGTTAATGAAAATGTTTTTACAATTGTAGTTTTGGTCGTTTCGTTAGTTTCAGTTAACGTTAATGTCCAATTTAATTTTATTTATTTATTTATTTTTGCTTATTTTAAGAGGTTTTTTTTGTTTTTTTTTTAATTCAGGATTTTTTATTTATTTATTTATTTATTTTGCTTAATTCAAGATTTGTTTTCCTTTTTTTTAAGAGTTGTTTTTTTTTTTGCTTATTTTAAGTTTTGTTTTTTTAAACTTAATTCAAGATTTTTTTTTTTTTTGCTTAATTCAAGATTTTTTTAATTCAAGATTTTTTTTCTTATTTTAAGTTTTTTTTTTTGTTTTTTTTTTACTTAATTCAAGATTTTTTTTTTTTCCTTAATTCAACATTGATAAATTGATTTCATATCAATCCAACATTGACAAAGACGAAAACGAAGGGAATTTGATCCATAATTTTTATCCGTTTTAGTTAGTTTTGTAAACACACAATACATTTTCAGTTAGTTATGGTTTTTTTTCTTTTAATTATAGTTTTTATTTATTTCAGTTAATGAAAATGTTCTTTAGGTTCAAGTTTTGGTCGTTTCGTTAGTTTTCGTTAACGATAATAACCTTCCAACACTCGGACCACAGTTCATCCTCCGTCTCCAACCCTTGGCTCCGTTGGCTCCGCCCTCTGCCTTTCATGTCTGACAGACTGCATTCATCTCGTTAAAGTCGTGTGTTGTGGTAAAAAAGGAGTCAGAGTTCAGTCCTGTCTGATTTTTCCCTCCTTTGTTTCACCATGACAGTGGAGACTCTTCCATGTGGAGAATCCTCCAGTCGTCCAGGGTCCAAACGTTCAACTACCACCGCTCTAATACAGTCTCCAAGAAGAGACAGTTTATAAAACAACAATCTGGTGATTTAGACCCAACGTAAACCTGGATTTAACCCTGTCCCTTATTAGAAACACATTTACCGTGGTTTTGTCCTTTTTTTATTAAATGTTTTCGACCTGTTTACCACTGCAGATCCTACAGTTTAGAACAGGAACAACTGAAACATCCATGTGTGAAGTGTCCCGTGGACGTTCTATTTAAAGTAAGGGTGCCCTCTAGTGGAAAAACAGCACAATGCATGGTGTCATTGTCCAATTAATGAAGCTGACATTACATTACAATAAAATAATATGTGTATGATGATAGAAAAAAAGAAAATGTGTTTATTTTATTAATTTTAAGATTAGTGGTTTCAATGGTTGGTTACAAACCAGTTTTAGTCCAATCACAGGTTTATGTTCAGTTGTGTTTTAGTTTTCAAGTGAACAGTTGGTATATATACTGGTTTGCAGAAGGCGTTTGATACCATAGATCACAGCATATTATTGAGAAAACTGGGGAAGTATGGGATAGGAGGCGTGGCTTATTCCTGGCTGAAAAGCTACTTGGAAAATAGACAGCAATGTGTACAAATTAACAATACTATGTCACAATACAGCAGTGGTTCTCAATCTTTTTCTGTCGGGCCCCCGTTTGGAGCACGAAACATCTCCAAGCCCCCTCAATCCCAACAACATTGTACCTGTGGTGCAATTATTACGTTTATTGAAAGAAACATCAATATCGTAAGAATACTTTTTGCTTTTCCTTGAATAATTTGTTGTGCAAATTAAAAATAACATAGATTTTTGATTGAACAAAACAAATGAACTCAACCAGACTGCTCCCTGAGACATTATTTTTCAAAATAAAAATAGGAAATGTGTAATTATCTTACAACTATGACAATAAGGTAATTTTTTTTTTTTTTAGAACAAACACATTTTGCTAACAAAGATGAACATTTTAACAATATCAGCGGCTGCAATGAGCCTGTTTCCATTGCACATCTCAGAACATCAAAGTGCAAACTGTAGAAAATGTGCAAAAACAGAAACATTGCACATTTTTCTTTTCCAGTCCAGTCCTTGTCCATTCTCCAAACCTAAACCTAAACCACGGCAGTAGATTTGTTTGTTGTGCATCCCTAAAATGAGTCCAGGGTGCTCCAACGCTAAAACATTAGTTCCACCTGATACATGTTCGAACCTGAAGAAAAAAAACAAAACACCTAGGAATGATCCCATGCCCCCCCGGTAAGCCTTTGCGCCCCCTGGGGGGGCCCGCCCCACTTTTTGAGAAACACTGCAATACAGGAAGGTCACCTGTGGCGTACCCCAAGGATCGGTGATTGGTCCAAAACTTTTTCTGCTCTATATTCATGATATTTGTAATGTCACTGAATGATTCACATTTATTATTTTTGCAGATGATACAAATATGTACTGTTCTGGGAACAATCTAAAGGAACTTTTGTCCACGGTTGAAAGGGATTTAGAAATTCTTAAAACTTGGTTTGATGTTAATAGATTGTCACTTAACATTAAAAAACTAAATTTATGGTTTTTGGGAATCGAAAAGAAATTGACAGGGACGTTACATTCAAAATATGCGATGCTGAAACTGAAAGAGTGTTTGATAGAACGTTTTTAGGGGTTGTTATTGATCACAAATGAACATGGAAACCACATGCTTCTGCCTGGGCCGGTTCAGTCATTAACCTGTGGGGAACGTTTTCAGTGTTGTGGTTGACGCTGGTTGTATTATTATGTGATGACTGAATAAAGAATTTCATCATCATCAACAAAATTTTAATTATTGAAGCAAATCTCACTCAAATAAGTCTAGATATTTAGTGAAGATAGAAATAAAGAGGTGATACAAGAACCAGTGGACCGACTATCTATCTATCTATCTATCTATCTATAGTTCTATTGTAGAAAATAGAGATAGTGCTTTTTCTGCACACTTGGCAGACAGATGCTAGTCTGGTCATTTTCTTTTGTTTACAATGTGCACATTTGAGTTGGTGGACAGAATTTTAAAGATCATGCACAAATGAACAACTTTTGAATTCTAACCTTATTTAAATTGTGAAAAATAATATGAAGTTTTTTAAAACAAAGTGCAAAGTGTGCCTAAACGGCACACCTGGATACCGGAGGGTTAATAGAACTGGTGATTGGACATGAACAAGGAGGAGTAAATACAAGGCATAATAATAATAATAATAATAATAATAATAATAATAATAATAATAATAATAATAATAATAATAATAATGATGATGATGTTAAAACAAAAATAAATTCATTCATTCATTCATTCATTCATCTTCACCTCAGTAACGTGCAGATGTGGTGGCACGACAGCCAAAGAAACAGCATCAGAAATAAACATGAACAAAAGGACAGCGAGTAACAGCAAATACACACACACACACAAAAAAAACAGCATCGGACAAAATACACATGAATAAAGGGCAGAAAAAAGAGCAAGTAACAGCAAATACACAACAAATAACCCATGTAAAAGAGTGTGTGTGTGTGTGTGTGTGTGTGTGTGTGTGTGTGTGTGTGTGTGTGTGTGTGTGTGTGTGTGTTCCCTATAGGACACTGGACTGATCAGTGGGAGGGGCCTTTTCTAAAGAATGGGGATTGGATTAGGATGAGTTCAGTCAGTGTTAGGCCACACCTCCAAGAAGTAGGATATATAGAACAGAACTAGAGTTATACAGCAGATAGAAATACAGCAGCTAGAAAAACAACAGATAGAAATACAGCAGATGGAAATACAGCAGATAGAAATGCAACAGATAGAAATACAGAAGATAGAAATACAGCAGATAGAAATACAGCAGATAGAAATGCAACAGATAGAAATACAGAAGATAGAAATGCAACAGATAGAAATACAGAAGATAGAAATACAACAGATAGAAATGCAACAGATAGAAATACAGCAGATAGAAAAACAACAGATAGAAATACAGCAGATAGAAATACAGCAGATAGAAATGCAACAGATAGAAATACAGAAGATAGAAATACAACAGATAGAAATGCAACAGCTAGAAATACAGCAGATAGAAAAACAACAGATAGAAATACAACAGATAGAAATACAGCAGATAGAAATACAGCAGATAGAAAAACAACAGATAGAAATACAGCAGATAGAAATGCAACAGATAGAAATACAACAGATAGAAATACAGCTGATAAAAATACAACAGATAGAAACACAACAGATAGAAATACAGCAGATAGAAATACAGGATAGAAATACAACAAATAGAAACACAACACATAGAAATACAGCAGATAGAAATACAGTAGATCGAAATGCAGGATAGAAATACAACACATAGAAACATAACACATAGAAATACAGCAGATAGAAATGCGGCAGATAGAAATACAACAGATAGAAAAACAACAGATAGAAAAACAACAGATAGAAATACAACAGGTAGAAATACAGCAGATAGAAATACAACCGGAAGAAATACAGCAGATAGAAATACAACAGGTAGAAATACAGCAGACAGAAATACAGCAGATAGAAATGCGGCAGATAGAAATACAACAGACAGAAATACAGCAGATAGAAATACAACAGACAGAAATACAGCAGACAGAAATACAACAGATAGAAATACAGCAGATAGAAATACAGCAGATAGAAATACAGCAGACAGAAATACAACAGATAGAAATACAACAGGTAGAAATACAGCAGATAGAAATACAACCGGAAGAAATACAGCAGATAGAAATACAACAGGTAGAAATACAGCAGACAGAAATACAGCAGATAGAAATACAACAGACAGAAATACAGCAGACAGAAATACAACAGATAGAAATACAGCAGATAGAAATACAGCAGATAGAAATACAACAGACAGAAATACAACAGATAGAAATACAGCAGATAGAAGGGACATGTGCTCAGTAGTTCTATGACTTTCCCAGTAATTGCTAATATTCTGATATCTGAACTTTAATGTGGTTTCTGGGTCTTCCAACTTCACTTCTTGTGTAAAGTTACTCCAAGGAATGGGATTTCATTGACCCTTTCAGTCTGGATTATTTAGACTTAGATGTCTGTTATCACCACCATCAATCAAATCAATGTCAAAACTGTGTCGATCAAACAACAACCGTCCAATCAAATCCTGTTTTGATTGAAATGATCAGATTCATTTATTCCAGACTTTTATTGACTCACAGATCCAATAAAACTCCAATCAAACACAAACAGAAGCTTTTCTCCGTTTCCATTTCCAAGTGGTGACAGATTGATCAGATCTAATCTCAGCAGGTCGGTCCGTCGGTCCGTCGTTGGACAAACGCTGGCGTTTCCGTTCAGTCCACAACTGGACAAATGGTGGAATTTCCACAGGAAGCATCAATCTACAGTCAAAACCAGGAGTTTGTTCACAGACGGCAGAGTAAATATGAACCGCACAAACAAAACACAAGAAACATTAACCCTTTCATGCATAGTGGTCACTACAGTGGACAGTTCTTCTACAGCTGATCTCTTGTATATTCATGGATTGTGTTTTAGTTTCATATCTGCAAACACATGCATCATCCCATACACTACAAATGAGAACATTACTGTAACTTTGCTGTTCTTCATAAACCTGATCTAACATGTTTGAGTGTAAATCAATTGCTTGTTACTGTTATTAGACTGGAATTAACAAGAGAGAGATTTTTTTTTTTTTTTTTTACATAGTAACTCCATGAAATGAGTAATGACTCATATTAGAGTTTGTTAAAATGTGACAAAATATCCGATTAAGAGCAATAAAATGTTTTTATTTCATCATTTTGACACAGTATATCAGTAAATACTTGTTTCTTTGCTTTTTTTGGTGTCCAGCTTAGTGGAAATTTTTACAACTCCATGAAAAACAGCTTTGTGAAAAAAATTCAATCACATTGTATTTTTAATGCCTACAGAGGAATAAAAACACTGAGGAAAAAAATCTTGATTAAGATTCTCATAATTCATGCATCAAAGGGTTAAGACTAAACAATGAATGTAGGACAGAAAACTGTGGTCCACTCAAAGCACCAAAAACTCTGGTTCATGTTGGACCTGATGAAATGGAACCTCATCTGGATGTAGCTTTGGAGATCTGCCACATTTACCCACAATTCAACTCTTCAGTCAAACATGGATGGAGTTTTAGGATCACGCCCAGGGAATCAAAGTCTCATTTTTACAAATAAAAAGTCATATTTCATTATAAATGTTGTTCTACTGTTTGAATAAAAGCATCATACACAGAGTGAAGAACTCTTTGGACTATTCTGAGTAAAAACTATTTTCAAAAACAAGTCAGAATATGATCAGAATGAAGCCGTATTTACATGCGTATAAACTCTGTGAATAGAAGCTGAGACGTTGATGGATGATGAAGCGTCAGAACAGAATGAAGGCATTTATTGGTTCAGCTGTGAAACTGTTGATCCGATCCAAATATCAGCTGGACTCACACTGAACCACTGGGACTCTACAAATGGGATGTTTCTTCCACAACTCTCATCACGTTTGTCTCCGCCTTCATTCGGATCCGCTTCACGGAGACCTGGAACAAACATGGCAGCACACATGTCCAGTTCAGACTCCTGTGTGTGACTCAGTCTGAAGTCCAATGGATCCACTGAGGACAGATGTGAACGTACCTTATAGAAGAAGAAGAGGCAAAGATCAAATATGAGCAGAGCCGAGACCAGGACCAGCACCCTGATGATCAGATTTGTCACCAAGTCTGAAACACAAGAGAAACAACCTTTAAAACAACGCCCATGGAACATGTGTTTGAAGACAACGAAGAAATACCAAAGGAAGAAAGGAAGGAAGGAAGGAAGGAAGGAGAGAAGGAAGGAAGGAATGAAGGACAAGTTCCCAAAGAAGGCAGACCAAAGCAAAGGGAACGACTCCAGAGGCAGAACACTCTAGTCCACACCTGGACAGATTTTCACTAGAACTATATCAGACAGGATCAAAGCAGCAGCAGAGGACCAGTTGGGTTCAACCAGGCTGGATTTGACCAGAACAGGTCAGGTGTTGATCCCAGAGCACCCAGCGGATCATGGTGGAACAGTCTGTAGAGTGGAACCTGCCTGGATTAGTCCACTTCAAACCACTGTCAAAAAGCATTTGATGACACAAACCGCTCCAACACTCTGGAAACTCAGGAGACACTACGGAATACCAGAGAAACGAGTCAACGTTGTGAAGGCCATGGACCAGGAACCAACTGCACAGAAAGGACAACTGTCACAACCTGTCCACGTACAGACAGGAGGAGAACAAGAATTCTGTTCATCCTGGCAGTTGATTGGATCGTGAAGGAACCGACCAAAGGAAGACACCTCTGAAACAGTTCCATCTGTTCCACGACCACAGGACATGTTTTATCTCACACTTGTTTCAGACAGTAGAAGTTGCTGGTTGCCTCAGTTGGTCTTAAATTGCTTGTTGCAGCTCAAACCCATGGGTCAGTGCAGAGGTTGCGCTAGACATTTTTATTGTCCGTCATTTTGACGGACAGAGTCGTAAAAATTCTGTCATAACATATTATCCGTCATTTCAACTGTTTATTATTTAATGATAATGAGATATATTCAGTCGTATTTAATGTTTAAAACACTCACTGATGCAGCAGCTGTAGTTGCTGCTGGCTGATAAACCAACGTGATATCACGACTCGCATAATTCTATACGCCACTTTTAATTGGTGTGTTCTCTGTAGACATTCTAAGCTTTCCTTGTGTTTGTTCAGTGTCAAATCCCATGAACTGAGGGTTCGGGTTCAGGTTCTGTGAACCACAGATCTGGAAACAAATGGACATGCCATCAAATAACACATGAAAGGTAGAAAATGCGTACATATAACACACCAAATGCCATCAGAACTGGAGTATAACTTGCTTGTCTGTCATCCTTCACTGCATCAGTCCCTCTTTTATCAGTGCCATCACATTTACTGGGCTTTAAAAGAACTAAGGAGACTCAGCTGTCTGCACAGTTTGCACTAGCAAAGTAGCATTGAATTGTGGCTAAAGTTAGCTAAACAACGATTACCCTCAGTATTTTAATCTTTCAAAATGATGGACGGCCTTCAGAATTTTCCCGTCATTTAAAAAAAAAAATCCGTCAATGACGGAATATTTTCAGTTAATGCGACCTCTGGGTCAGTGCAGTAATTCTCCACTGGACAGATCTGAACTAGTTCTAATAAAATCCTGGTTCAGACGTTTGTGTTTTTCAGACTGAATGTGTCTCTGTGGACACACCAGACAGAATGAAAAAACAGGACCAGTGTCTCCAACTGGTCCGATCCAGACCAGTTTGGGTTGGACTTGAATCTGTGGACATTGTGGACCTTCAGACTCAGACCCACAGGTTTTAGTGGGACTGGTTTGGAGATTCCATGAGTTGAGTTCTGAGCTGAAGTTGACTTCAAAGTGTTGGTTGATGTTGTTGAAGTGGACTGGTCCTATTGGACAGATTGGACTCCAGTGCATGTGTCCAACTGTGTTGGTCCAGACCTCCATCTGCTACAGCTCATAGACTGACTGATACCAGCGGACCCCCTCTAGACCTTGGACATGTGGACCACACACACACATGTACAGATGCACCTTGAACTGTGGACACTAACTGGGCTTCACATTCAACTGGATGGACTGGCTTTAAACCTGGGTTTAAACTCAGCTGTGCTTTGAACTGAGCTCAGATTAAAGGAGTGTTTGTTGGTTCAGCCCAGTCTCTGACAGGTTCAACTGGACTGGCTTTACCTGATCTCAGTTCTACCATCGTGGTTCTGCTCACACCTGTTCACTCTGCTCACTGGGAATGTTGTGGAACATGGTCATGTGACTGTTACTGATGCATTGTGGGTGTTTTGTGTGCGATTGTCCTGACGTTACCTCCCACAGTCAGATAGAGGGCGGGGCTCTGAGACGACGTGAAGCTGCTGTTATAAACGTCCACGTGATAAACACATGTGTAGTTCCCTCGGTGGGCGTAGCCCATGGAGGACAACAGGAAATGGGCGGAGTGATTGACGGCCGGCAGGGTGAGGTTCAGCGGCTTCTTGGTGTCGGAGATCAGCTGGAAGGAGCCTCCCGGGTACTGTGGTCGGACGGAGCAGGTGACGGTGAAGTCGGAGCCCACCAGCACCCGGAACCCCTGCTGGTAGACCTCAAAGACCCCGTCAGACAGGGAGATGTTGGGCTGAGGCAGCAGATCTGTCCACACACAGAGACATGATTGGACCAAGCAGCACACATGAGCACAAACAAGCAGTCAGAGAATCCATCCTCCTCAGAGACACAGATGGATCTGATCCACAGGAGTTTGGGATGGGATGAACACTGACCAATGAAAACATGAGGAATGGCTCATTTAGAGCACAGATGACCTTCAAAGGCATTATGGGTAAAAAAGGACACATGTGGTGCTTTTACAGTCTCACATGTCAACATTTGGTCCTTTTGTCCTAAATGAGACTAATGGGAAATCTGTTTGTGTTTTCAGCCTCATCTGGTCCAAATGAAGACGTTCATTTGGGATCTGGACGTTCCAAAGGTCAAAGGTCAATATTTGACACATTTGACCCAAAAAACAATGAACTGAGACAAAATAATCAACTGATGAAATGAACAGATTCATTCGATGGAACTTTAAACGTCAGAGTCAGAACCATCTGGTCACTGAGAATTCAGTTCAGACACAGTTTGTGTCCGTTTGTACCTGAACACACCACGTCCACAGCAGAGGAGTGTTTATAGGAACCATCTAGTCCAACACAGTCCCTCAGTCCAGATGTCAGCTTTACACAAGGAACTGAGACCGACCACACAGGTCTGTCTGTAGAATCATCTGTTCTGTTGACTGAAACAGCTGATCCACAGTCCAGATGTTGACACACAGCAGATCCAGACTTCAGGTCCCAGTCTTTAAAGCGGTCTTCTACTGGTCTCCAGTGTCCCTGGTGTTGGATCTCCAAAGTACCAGCACAGCGGCTCGGCTGTCCCACCAACCTGACCCCACCTGGATCTGAGCAGAGACACAAAGACATGAGTCAAAGGAACACACTGTCATATGAAAGCCACGCCCCCTTGGTACCTGTAAAAGTCTGTCATATGAAAGCCACGCCCCCTTGGTACCTGTACAGGTGAGTCCAGCAGCTTTTCCAGGTGAGCAGGTCTTCCCAGCTGAGCTGGACCTTCTACAGTCCAGGACCGCAGACTCATTTCCTTCACACTGGAGCTCACTGGTCCAGACTGGAGCCTCCCCCTCTCCATAGAGCCCCCCCTGGAGGAGCCCAGGACCCCCACAGCCCAGCTCCCTACAGACCACCTGGGTATCGTTAAGGTCCAAATCCTCTTCACACACCGAGGACCAGGACTGGTTGGACCGGACCTCCAGTCTGCCTGAACACAGACTGGAACCATGGACCAGTCTGACAGAGTCTGTGGACCCACAACAACACACACACATGTTTAAAGACACAAAAGCCCCTGGACAGACGGCAGTGTGAGGGTGGACTCTGGAACCCTTTCAACCCTCAGCCTAAAGCGGTCCACCTGGATTTTTAAAATTATTTTTAACCAGAAAAAAATCAGAAAACGTGCTTTGAGTTAGTCCTTCTGCCCATACTTCCAGAACACTTAGAACATTCAAAATCTAGTCATTTACAATTTCCTGCATGTTCTAATTCTGCTCAAACAGCTTCTTCTCCAGCTTCTAGTTCAGGCCTGAGTGAAATGACCCAATAAAACCTGGAAAGCACAACGTCTTAAACGGTGAAACAGTTCCATCTGTCCAAACTGCATATGCACAGGGTGTGTCAGCGATGACACGTCAGGTTTGAAAGAGTTAACAACACATCTGTTCAGTTTTAAGAACGGAGTACAATATATAACAGAACAGTTCTATACAGTCTGTTGTCACAGTGATAAATACTATAATTATGAGGGATACATACTGGTTGGTCACCCAAAGAGATGATTAGAAGGATCAAATATGCAATAATTCTAAATACTACTACTAATAATAATGGCTGCATGTTCAAATGTTCTTCCACGTTCCCTGTGCAGAACCATGTCTGTGTTCTCACATTCATCTGCAGAAGGTTTTCAGTTCTCACCAGAAAATCTGAATTTATGGGCCCCCACTGACCACCGAACATTTGGAAATATGACGGATGATGGAAAGTGGACTTTTACAGAAGCAGGAAACACATATTATCTGAAAAGAAACTGATAATAGGTCCATTTGCATTTTAACTAGGGTTGCATGATTTTGGCAAAAAAAAAAATCCCGATTTTTTTCCTCAAAAAACTTGATTTTCGATTTTTGGGTAAAACTACAAAAGAAGACAGAAGTCAGCATGCCGTTTTCATGAGCAGCCCATGAAGCAAGGCACTGCTCTGACCTCAAATCTGTGATGGTATCACATGATGAACCCACAGAAGTTTATTTTTTCTTAATTAAATCTTTATTGAATGGAGTACACAAACAATGTATACAACAAGAAAATAACACAAGTTTGCCAGGGGGAATACACTACAATAAAACATCCAAATCAGAGCAAATACTTAAGGTTTTTATGGCCTTTTTGTTTCCAGATTTATCGAACAGCTTTAAATAAATTTCAGCATCTTTCAAAAAGTAAATATTTGGTTTTGTGTTACAGAACTTACATTTGTGAATGAAAAATTTAGCAAGTAAGAGGACTAAATTAATTATTAAAAATGTTTTGTTTTTTTTGGTTTTTGGGGGGTATCTGGCCCACAGAAGTGGTATCAATATAAGTCAGTGACAGGCATCAGCCGTGTGTGCATGGACCAGGTTAATATGAGTGATCCACATGTGGTTCTATTTAAACTGGAGAATCCGTGCGTGGAACAGACCGACCCAGGACACACTGGAGGGATTCTATCTGTGGAGCTGGTGGATGTGTGTGGGCACAGGGCTGTGTGGGCTCCTCTGCTGAGGCTGATGACCCCGAGACCTGGACCTGGTTCGGAAGAAGACAGTACGGTACGGATCTGGGACAACGGAAGAAGAATGATCCCTGTGCAGTTATGTTTCAGTTGCAGGATCCGTGAGTGAAGCCACGGCTTACATTGCAATAAGTACTGCGGGCTCATTAACACATTTAAAGTCCGGTCATTACATGGACTTCTATGACAGACTGCTGTCACTGATAGGAGGAGGAGCCTACGGTAGCCCACAAGCACGCAGCCCGGAGGCACGAGAAAGATGAAATCGATTTTATGATTTCCCTTTTCTAAAAATCGTCCTAATTAAAAAATCCGATTTTGATTTAAAATCGATTAATCGTGCAGCCCTAATTTTAACTAATGCTTTTTTTCCAGAAATGTGGACAAAATGTCAGATGAACATGAACTAAACCATTGAACTTTGGAGGAAACACCATGTTAAAATCAAAGATTAAACTGATCTGGACTCTGTCAAAGCCTCCTGTCAGTCATTAGTGACACAGGAACTAAACTGGACTCATGGACCAGTTCAAGCAGAGACACAACGTCCTCAAAGAAAACAGCAGAACACAGAACACACCAATAAAAGGCCCTTTAGTGTTGAATGTGGAGCTGAAGGACACAGTGAGTGTGTGCTGTTGTTGACCTGGATTCCAACAGAGGGCGCTGTCTACATTCAGACTGGACTCAAACAGGCCTCAGGTCCACTCTGTGGATCCTCAGTCACAGGTTAGAGTTAGTTGAACGTCAGCGCTGGAGGACACACAGTCATTCTGAAGTCAGACTGAACATTCAATATGTGTGAGTGGGGTCTGTTCAAAGGCACACACACAGTCCCAGTGGTCAGTGAATGCACCATAATGCAGTGGGTTTGATCAGTGACCTGTGCACTGGTTCATCTCAGACCACTGGAAACATGTGGCTCATGTCAAACATCTGCATTTAAGGACATGCTTTAGTGTCAGTGATGTTTCCATGGTGTCTTCAGAGTCCAGCAGACCCACATAGAGCTGGAAAAAGAGCACATGGACCAACACAAAGTCCAGTTCAAACTAATGGACTCAGTCCTTCTGAGCTGTTCAACAGCCTGTTGGAAAGCAGAGTCATGTGACCACGTTCATGGACTGGAACTGAATTCAGCTGCATGTGTTTGATGGTTCAGTCCAACTGTCCAATGTGTGGACCTGGTCTGACTGGGTCTGGTTTGACCCAGCTCAGATAAAACACACCTGAATGGACTCATGGAAGAACTGGGACAGAACCAGGACCACCATCAGTAGACTTACCTGAACAGGTGAGGGACAGGATGAAGTAAGAGGGCCGTGGATATGTTCTCATACAGTCCATCGGTGCAGATGTAGAGAGAAGACAGGAGGGGTTCATGGGCCACTGAGGTTCAGATGGATCAGAACCTCTCCCAGAAACAGCAGATCCACAGTCCAGTCGACGGCATATGACATCTGCTGCCTTCAGGGTCCAAGGGTCATAAGGGGGAGCATATGCTACATATCTCCATTTTCCATGATATCTGATCTGTACTGTACCGTTACAGTGACTGGCTCCTCCCACCAGTCTGACATCATCAGGATCTGATCAAATACAAATGACAGATAAATGAGCTCAAAGTGAGTGAACTGATGTCAGCTGGTGTCAGTCAAAGCTCCGCCCACCTGTGCAGGTAAGGTCCACAGCTGTTCCAGATGAGCAGGTCTGTGCCCCTGAGCTTCCACAGTCCAGCCAGAGCAGACTCATGGCCTTCACAGGTGAACGTCTGCACCACAGGAGCCTCCGCTGCTCCAGAGAGCGCCCCCTGGAGGAGCCCAGGAGCCCCACAGCCCAGCTCCCTACAGACCACCTGGGCACCAGGAAGGTCCAAGTGTCCTTCACACACTGAGGACCAGGACCTGGACTGGTTAGACCGGACCTCCAGTCTGCCTGAACACACACTGGACCCATGGACCAGTCTGACAGAGTCTGTGGACACAGATGGAAGAAGACTGGAATAAGACTGGAGTCTGAAGTGGACTCTAAGGGACTGTAGTGGACTGGAGGGGACCAGGGTCTGGGGTTTGGACTATACAGTGGATTTTACTGGACTGTAGTGGACTGTAGTGGACTCACATTCATATGTGTTTGTGTTTGTTTCTTCTGTGTGACATGATGTTCATCAGCTGTTTGTTTGTGGACGTGGATATTATTGATTGATTGATTGTATTGATCAGTTTGTGTGAGTTCACATTAAATGTGAGTTGAAGTCTTGGACCGACCAGGATCTGAGAGTCCACAGAGTCTGGAGCCCACAGTGACAGTGGAAGGGTTAGGGTTCAGTGTTCATGCTCTTACCTGAACAATTCAGCTCCAGGAATGAATAAGATATGAATCAGATCTAAAACAGTTCCTCAGTTCAGATTCAACACAGTCTTCTCTGATAAACCAGTTATCTACACCTGAACCAGTCTCTCTGTCTCTCAGTGAAACTGCAGATCCACAGTCCAGTTCTGCACAAACTCTGTTTCCTAACTTCCTGTACCAGTGTAACCCATCCACTGGTTTCCAGTTTCCATCCTGTCGTTTCATCTCCAGGTCACCATAACAACGACTGGCTCCTCCCACCAACCTGAAGTGGACCGCCCCTGTAGAAATAAGACAGACCAGTCAGAGTCCAGTCCAGAACCACACCAGCCCATGTGGACCACATGGACTGGATTCTTGAGCACATGTGGTTTCCATGTGTGAACAGTGTTTTCAGTCCCACTGACAGATTTTGTGTCCAAACGGACTCAGTTCATCCCTCATTCATTCAGTCAGTGAATTGAATGGCTCAGTCTGCTCCTGTTTGTCAGTGTTTCCTTCACTTGTGGATCTTTAAAGCCACACTTGTCCAAATGTCAGGAACAGGAGCTGAGCGTGCTCAGTGGAGCTTCTGTAAACCCATCCTTCCTGAATCCTCTGCATTGGCTCCAGTTTGTTCAGATGAAAACCACCTGAACCAGGATGTTCAGCTTCAGCCCAGTTCACATCCCTCCTTCTGCATTTCTTACCTGTTGAAGTGCTGTTGTTTTCAGACAGGAGCCCTGCAGGAAAAACACAAAGGACAGCCATGAAAACAGGACAAGACTGGGATTAGAACTCAAACATGTCCACATGAGGAACCAAACAGGAAACTGAGGCTGATCATAATCAGAATCAGTTTTATTTGAATCCAGACAACATGTGGACCTGGACACAATATGGACAAACAGTCCACTACAGACAGAGACAACAATGGGTTGAGATTTACAGTGGATTTACAATGTGACATGTACAGAGTGCAAATTGGAGTTTTTCTACAGTGAGTGGGTGTGTGGGTCCAGTCTATTAAAATATATGTATATATTATTTACAGTGGGTTTTTACATTGGAATATGTACAGAAAGTGCAAACTTAAGTATTTATACAGTGAATGGATATGAACAGGAATACAGTCAGTAAAAAAAAAAAATAAATAAATAAATAAATTTTATCTATATCTATCTATCTATCTATCTATATATATATATATATATATATATATATATATATATATATATATATATATATATATATGTATTTATAGTAGTGCAAATACAGTTTTTTCCATAGTGTAAATTAGACAGTTTTATAGAGTGCAAAATAGAAGTTGGATCAGGTTGGATCCAAATCTGTCTGAACTGTGTTTGTGCTTTGACTTTGACAAACATCGACTAAATACCAGAGCAGCACATGAGACACAGATGAAGGTTCAAATACAAATATATGACATGATTGAACAGCAGCAGATGAACGACGACAAGATGAAACTGACACATTTAGGTTGAGCAGGATCAGTCAAACTGGAGGAATCATGAATGAATCGACTGAAATCGACTCAGACTGAATTAAACTGATTATTGTTCAGTTTGTGTTTGATGGTTGAATTAAAAACCCATTGATCCAGAGCTGATCTGTAGTTATTAAACTCATATATTCATCATTTGAATCCAAATGTTGAGTTGAACAGGTTCTGTCAGTGGATTGTGGAACAGCAGCTGATGGACAGACTGTGGAACCAATCACAGAGCTGGAATCAGCAGCGGCTGTGACAAACAGGAAGTGAAGCAGTAAAGTTGGTTTAGACTGAGGCCAGCGGTAGGCATGGGCGGGGCTGGGCTCAGCCCACCCAATTGTCTGCCCCCACCCCCCACCCCCCCCCCCCCCCCCAATCCAAAATTCAGGGAAAACGTTTATCCAACAGACTCCACTACTATTGGGTCTTATTTGTGATTGGGTGGACAGCCTACAGCCCGCCCTATTCCATCAGTGATTGGTTGTCATTATTGTTTTGTATTTCCTGAGTGCTTCATTGGCTCATACAGCAGCTCACTGTCTGTGATCCGTTTCTGAACTGGGGGGGGCACACCCTCCTTGGTCTCTGCTGCACCTGTGGGGGTTTCTGTTTAATCCCACGGTTCTGTCTGTGACAGTTTCACTGTATCTGTGACTTTCTGATGTGCTCTTGGGCTCTGGGCTCCTGTAGAGCAGCCGGCCCGCTGCAGCGCCATCACCTTATGTACACCAGTGGTGTCATTAGGCCTGTTTTAGGGGGGCTGAAGGCCCCCTAAAATATTCTTAAACCCCCCTAAATAATTTGGTGCTTTTTTATTAATTTTTTTTTAACAAAAAAGTTCCTCCAAATCCAACATGTGTCCAGAATATGAGTTTAAATCAATAATCCTAAAACCTGTCATTATTGACTTAAACCTGATCCTAAATCTGTCCGTTTCCCTTCTCTTCATAGTTTCAGGTCCACAGCCCCTTCAGTGTGTCCTTATCCAGTCCATTCCACTTGTCCATATAGAGGACGCCCACATCACTGAAAATCCAGTCCACGTTTTCCCTGCCACCTGGCTTGCTCCTGTCTACCTTTGTAGCACACAGAGTGGACTACAGTAGCATGAGGAGAAGAACAGGAATGGATCTACCAAAGGCTTTACACACACTAAGTATTCATCAGTGCTAGTAGGAACAGTTAGTTAGCTCCACCCCCAGCGAACAGCAGACAGTCCCATGAACCAAGCGCTCCCTGTTGGACAAATACAAACGTGGACAGTACAAACCCTGCCCACTCCGTCCACAGAGCCCCCCCCCCGTACAGGGGGCAGCGTGGTGGAGCATAGCCCAGCTGAGGACCAGAACCAAGAGGCAGACCAGCTGAACACTGCCCACAGTTTTCTGCCTCTTTGTTCCTTGGTCCAGTTGGAGACATCCTGTCCTCAGCACAGCCAGGTGTTGGACAGCGGCGGCAGGGGACCACCACAGCCCTGCAGAACACCCCTAGGGTTTTCATCAAAGCATAGACAACAAGAATGTGGGAGAATCCAACCATGATCTATGTCTAAGTTCCACTGATCCAATCCCACCACTAGATCAGACATTTGACCAGATGAAAGTCTAATATCATCTTCAACCTATGATTGATAATATTAATGATTAAGGATGAACCATGATCAGCTTTTCTCCTAAATGAGTGAATGTAAATGTGGCTCAGCTGACCACAGCTGTCTATTCTATTGTGTCTCAGCTTTTTTGGCCTATTAAAGGATAAAAGACCATATTGGACTGGAGGTTATTTTGGTCCTATTTCTAAAAGCCTATACCTTCGAAATGGAATTGAATATGTATAGAGACATGAAGTTCCTTCCTCCATGCCATGGACTGCACATAATTCCATATCATATTTACACAGAACTAAATCCAACATCCATGTGTTTGATCCTGATCCATAAATCCAACACAGACCAGTTAAAGACAGAACCTGAGGCTGATGAAAGCACAACACACATTTGCACTGGTTTATGCCATGGTATCTGAGTCAAAATCAGCTGAAGTGTAATAAAGTGTCACATTTGGGTCAGAAAATAGAATTCTTCTGTCATTTATTTCACAAGCATTTTATTAAAGTTCAACCTATGAACAAGGTTAATCCACTATAGGAAATGTAGTTTTATACCCACTTCTCCAAAAAAATATCTATTTTTTTCACAAGACCTCCCCCCATTTGCATGTTATTGTTTAACCACCACACATAAACCACTTTTTTTCGACTTATCTCTTCTCTGGATGCTTTCTGTAGATTAGAATCACTTCCCAAAAATAGGTTTTATGATCCTGAACGAATAAAAACATGATGCTGGGACATGCAGTGGTTTTTAGGGATATGTGCAGTCTGTCTACAAAGTGCATAGATGCTGTTTTTTACGCCGTCATGTACTGTTTTAAGAGTGGTGCAAAAAGTGCCGTCTTATGGCTCTTTAAAATGGTGCTTTTACGGTGCTCTGTGTCACTTTTGATGCCGTAAAAAGTGGTGTTTTCTTGTATTATTTTCATCTCCACCCCCTGGCTTTCACAGCCACTAAAGCTGAACTCTGATCAGCCAATAAGTAAAGAGAACAGACAGAGCACAGCAGTTCACAGCTGATCTGCTGTGCTGCTGACTGCATCTACACTCTCAAAAATACAGGTACCAGCTTGTACTTAAAAGGGTCCAAATGCTTGTCTGTGGGGGTGTACTTTTTTGAGAGACACTTCTGTACCCTTTCGAAATGGTCCATTTTTGTACCTTAAGTACTTACATAGAAAGAAAACTCTCATATAGTTGATAATGCCATGATGTTTAAAGTTTTAACCAGTGGCCTAATTGAGAAAAAAAAAAAAAACAAAAAAAACGGCATAGGCAAACTACGACATCACCCTTATGAAACAAAATATATGGCAATATATTGGAAAAATATAATGCATTATATTAAAAAATACATTTCCATATATGGGAAAGTAGTGCATATATTTTCCAATATACTGCAATATATGCTTTAATCATATATTGATACATATAAAACATATATTGCAATGAAGACAAAAACTGCCCTATATTTTTCCATATAGTTTTATTGAAACTCAATTTCTTTCCATTGACACAAGTTTACATAAAGCAGATATTTATCAACACTTACATTACTTGGTATGCATAATAACATATTTCATGAAAATATGCATCGTGATATACATGAAAAAAGTGTTAACTGAAAAAAGATGCCTTCTTAGTCATTTTGGCAACATAGGATGAAAAAGATGTACATATATATATATATATATATATATATATACACATGCTTATTTTTTGAAGTGTATTACTAAATATATAATTACATATATTTAGTAATACACTAGACAATATATGTATCTATATATGCATACATGCATTATAAAGTGTATTACTAAATATATAATGACATATATTTACATATATTAGTAAATATATTGTCATATATGTTTCAATATATGGAAAGTGGCAATTCCTTATGTATTTTTCAATATATTGTAATATAATACAAAATATATTGACACAATATATTATTCTGCATATTTTAAATATAAATATATATTATACAGTAATATATTTTTCAGTCAGTAATATATAGACAGTCAATATATAGAGAAATATATTTTCTTTGCATAAGGGAAGACATGGAGGTGTGAATGAAAACTGGATAAACCAGAGATTATGTCAATAATCAGAGGTTTTAATAGGAGAAATAAATTATTAGGCTATTATCATTGAGCTAATTGGGCTATTAAATTAAAACACAAATTATTATTAAATGTAATATAGAGTAATTACAGTATGATATATAATAAATAATGTTTGAACTCTGATTAGTCCTACTGGTCAGTTCTAGCCTATAGTCTATTCTCATGGTCTACACACAGTTTTGAATGCTGCAGGGTTCCTTAGAGTACACATTTGGACTTCACAGAACTTTAGACCCTTTTTCATAGTCTAAAGGTGACATTCTGACCTTCTAAAGACCAATATTGTACTTCTGAGAGAACATTCTTAAAAAGTGTACTTATAGGTACATAAATGTTCTGATCTCATACCTCTGTTTTTGAGAGTGTATGTCTGAGCTGCTCTGAGGAAAAACCTGTGGATGTGCACGGCTGCTGTTTTCATTCATATTTACACACAGACTCACCACATGAAAGGGTGACTGACACCACTGGGACAGCCTCAAACACTGAATGGACCAAAGATTACCATAGTTTAATGCCCCAATACAGCTGTCAATCATCAAGAGAGAGACAGACTGACAGACACAGACAGAGAATTTCTTGAATAAATTTGGTGATGATTGATCACCAGATTTGTTCAAGAAATTGTCTGTCTCTGTCTGTCTGTCTCTCTCCACACACTCAAAAAAATTATTCTTGGCTCTAATAAACATGAAGTAATATTTTAAAGTAAAATGTAACTGAAATATATGAAATTAAAGTTTATTTATCTGAAAAAGTCAAACATAATGTGAATATGCTTAGTATAAAGTGAATCTAAACAAATAAAGTAAACTTTATTAACTAGATCACACTGAGCGTCACAGTCAAACACAGTTTATGTAAAAGTTTGCATTAACTAAAGCAAATCGGACTGAAGGTATTTAATTTATTCATATTGACTCAACATGATAGAGAAAACATTGTATTAAATGCAACTCTTTACATTAAACTTAAGTAATAAAATTACATGGAAAATTTACATGTAATTGAAATACATAAAGTCAACATTTTTGGCTTAATTATTTTTTTGAGTGCATGTGGATCACTCATATTTAAACAGAACCACATGTGGATCACTCATATTTAAACAGAACCACATGTGGATCACTCATATTTAAACAGAACCACATGTGGATCACTCATATTACGCGGTCCACACACACACGACTGATGCCTGTAACTGACTTACAGTGGTATCACTGCTGTGGGCCCAGATACCCCAAAAAGGGAAAAAAAAAAAAATCATACGTAGTTTATTTCTCTTACCAGCTAAATTTTTCCTTCACAAATGTAAGTTCTGTAACACAAAACCAAATATTATTGTTTTTTGAAAGATATTGAACTTTATTTAAAGCGGTTGGATAAATCTGGAAACTGTTGTAAATTGTTCAGAAGGAAAACACAGACTGAAGAACTTGCTCATCCAGGGATATCTGTCCCCCTCCTTGATTTGACACTGGGTTTTATACAGGACAGTTCCACAACATCTGCACATCCTTTCTACCATCAAAGAAATCTGAGCATTCACTATGTGCACGATACGCTCCTTTACCAAATATGATGTTACCAGATTAATGACTTTGTTTTGACCATAGTTTGGTGAGAATTTCCTTTCGTCCTTATTTTAAGGTCAAGCTGACCTCACACACACACACACACACACACACACTTAAGGCTTACATGTGACACTGGACAGATGGTGGAATTGATACTAACACAGAGGAAAATGAGAATCACAGTATTAGAGTATTCTTTTTACCTTTAAATACTATTTTAAATACCACAGTGCCCCCCCTCTGTGGGGTTTTTAGCCCCGCAACCAAACCAAAATTATCCAAATTAATAATTGTACTTAAAACTTCTCAATACAAGTAAGGGTGAAAAACCTGACAGGTGTTCTCATCAGGAAAATTCCCTTACGACCCCACCTCGAATGGGCCTCCTTTTGGCCAGCATCACTTGTGCCATTTTTCTGAAATTTTATCAATGTCATTTTTCTTTGTTTGGTGTTTGATACCTAAAATCATCACTGCACTAACTGTTGGTTTTGACATTCTGTAATATTTTGTAGCCAATTCAAATCTTAACAGGTATCTTTGAAAATCTCTCACACTTTCACAACAGACTTTAAACTGCTCGATTACTGAAAATGTTCAGGATTATTTTAATATAACAGTGTTTGCAGTTTTCTATTTTGCAGTATTATCCCTCGTTTCAGTGTGCCTATAAACCTAAATTGCTCAGTTGATGTAGCTAAGCTAAAAAGCTAACGGGGAGATGAGGGCTCTGTGTCTGTCTCTAACTTCCCCTGCAGTTCTCCCTTTACGTCACACACACCACAAGGTGGGAACCTCATAAGTTTCCACACCCCTTCAGATAACCTCCTAGTCCTCTTCCTGTCTAAGCTCAGTTGAGAAAAACCTCCAACCAGTTCACTTCATTCAAACCACTGTCCTAACACAGATCCAACTTCCAGACTCACCGCTACTGGAGCCAACACCCAGTTTCCACACACACAAACACTAACACTTTACTGACAAGAACCTTTAACGCACACAAAGTACTTTAGTCACACAGAAGAAACACAAACAACACAAACATTTATATACGATTTAAGCAACAAAACTTCTTAGGCAGCCACAATAACATGAGGATCCTCCTCAGCTTCTACTGGACTTCTAAATGCATGTTTTCTAGAATTTCTTCAGTATATGTATTCTACAGGATTTATTCACAGAACTTACAGTTAGAATTTCTCCACTTCTCTCCTCTTTCACTCACTCACACACACTCTCATTTCAACACATGAACATATCCTGCACTCTCCTCCACACACACACTTCCTTCCACACACTCCCACTGTTCTGCTCACTCACTGTCCACAGTCACTCACACAAACATCCAATGCAAAGTTCATGCAAAAAGCTTGGCTGAGCTGTCTCACAGCTCCACATGATGCCAGGTATACAACATTTTTTCTAAAACATTAAACATGCAGGTGCCCACACATAGACCGCATGAAGAATAATAACAATAATAATAATTGTAATAATGGACTGGATTTATATAGCGCCTTTCTAGACACCCAAAGCGCTTTACATTATTGACCCATTATTCATTCGCTCTCACATTCTCCCTCTGGTGGTGGTAAACTACATTTGTAGCCAAAGCTGCCCTGGGACACACTGACAGAAGCGTGGCTGCCACGGAACACACACACACACACACACACACACACACACACACAGCTTTACCAGAAATTGCTCAATCTCAGGAAACAGACACACATACCACACACCTACACAAACACACACACTTAAGGCTTACATGTGACACTGGACAGATGGTGGAATTGATACTAACAGAGAGGAAAATGAGAATCACAGTATTACAGTATTCTTTTTACCTTTAAATACTATTTTAAATACCACAAAACAAAAAGGCTGTAAAAACCATCAGTATTTGCTCTGATTTGGACATTGTATTGTAGTGTGTTCCTCCTGGCAAACTATTCTGTTATTTTCTTGTTGTATATGTTGTTTGTATACTCTACTTCATTCAATAAAGATTTAATGAAAAAATAAATAAATAAATAAATAAAAACTTCTGTGGGCCCATCACGTGATACCTTATGACTTATAAGTCTGGACCTGAACCTGAACCTCTGGACTCAAGTCCGGACCTGAACCTGAACATGGGTTTAGGTACGCAGCACTAAATGGGACAAACACATGAGACAGACTGGGTGACCAACAGCAGTCCCACTGTGTCCACTGGAGACGCTGAATGCATCAGTGCATCCACAGTGTGGTGCATTCAAAGCCTGTCGTCCATCAACACTGTCAGACCAGATAAGTTGAGTTTATTTATTATTTATTTAATTATTTATTTATTATTATTTAGTATTTCACTGGTTCGGTCCACTGCAGATTAAATCAGGCTGACGGTGGAACCTGAAAGAACATGAGTTTGAGACCCTGGTCTGAAGTGTCAGTGCAGACCCAGATCCGTTTCCATCATCAGTGTCTTTGACAGAATGGGAACCTTCGACCTCTGGAAAACCACCACTGATGCACAGATGGACCATCAGCCGCTCCATCTCACTCATCACTTCTGTTTCTCACCACTGCATGAACAGTGGGGTTTTCGTCAGTTAACGTCCCTGTAAATTGCTGTGGAACTTCAAATTAACGCCTACTAGTGAGAATTTGAAGTCAGCACAGAAAATTCTCTCTAACTGCCAGGAATTGCCGGGAATTCCCCCCCTCTGGTTAGAGAGCCTTGGCAATAACCCCTCCACAGCCCCTTGGGCTATGTGAGGTTTTGGTCTGTAAATGGTCCTGCTGTGAGGTATACAAATGCAAATGGAGTCGTACATGACACAGCAGTTACAGTGGAGGTGACACAACAACTGACTGAGGGTACGTTTACACAGCAACACTCCGCAAAGATTTCTCCTTTGCGTTATAAAATCATTCCGCGTTCAGACGAAGCCGCTATGATAACGATCTGCGGTTAACATGAGTCCGCGAGGACGGCTGAATACGCTGTAGTGGCCATGCCAGACCAGTAGCTGGCGATGTAGAGCTGTAGTGAAACAGTGGCGGTAAAACACGCGCCTGGCACACAAACGATTTCCGGTTTAGACAGCCTTTAAATGAGGAAGAGAAGAAGAAAAAGAGGCGGACAACACTATTTACAAACAACAATGGCGAGTGGTCGTACAAAGACGCAGGACTTCTGTGTCTGGACAGACGAGCTGAGCACAGTTAGCAGCACGTATGTTGTTCTGAAACCGGCCATTGTTATTGTGGTTGTTCCTTCTTTTTCTGCAGCTTTATTGTGTCATAGAGGCTGGCAAACCAGCTTGGAGGCGCATTACCGCCACCAACTGGCCTGGAGTGGGTTAACTGGCGGTGCTTGGCTGCGCGCACATGCGGTGACGTCATATTTACCCCGGAACGCTCCGATTCGCGTTAACACGGAGCTGAAATGCGGAGCGTATCGATAACGTTCACACCCTGGACCCTGGTATCAAAAGTTTCCAGCAGGCACTCTAGGCACCGTTTCCATGTTAACAGAAGGCTAATCCGCCATGAAATCTTCCCAGAGTCGACTGAATCCAACGCCGTGTAAACGGCCCCTGACTTGAACTAGGCAGACACTGGATGAGCCACCAACTGTGGACAAGAACCGAAAAAGGCTGGAGCACAGTCCAAAAACTGTGGTAAGTATATATTATATATACTTATATATACGTATAATACTTATATTATATATATTAGTATATATTATTATAATTATTATTATTATTACTTATTACATATGTGCTATTTGGGTGGGAATTTTCTTTAGTGGTGACTTTCTTAGTTTAATTGCACAGTGTATGATAGTGTGGTTGACTTGTGGAACTGATTAAAGTATGAATCTGTCACATTGACCTGCTTGAACCTGGAGGTGTTTGTTCCTCAAAGTGACTTAGTCTGGTATTTTTTTAGGAAGGTGTGCTGTCTGCAAAACAGTGAAGGAAACAACAGATGGTATGAACCAGAGCACGGTAAGATTTTAAAGAGTTTGGATCCATTCTGCTCTAGAAGTACATGTATGCCTTTAATGTCTGCTTTTTCTGAACTATTTCTATTGGTTTTCAGACTGAGCTCACCCACAGTGAAGCAGGACTGCTCATTTAATGGCAGCTCCAGCTGAAGGTCCCGGCTGGAATGGAGTAGAAAGTGGAGTCCTGTTGATGAAGGAACTTTAATAGTTTGTTGTGTTTTGTTTCTCTATTGTTCTAATCCTATGCATCTATTTTTTTACTCTTCCTAACTTGTATATTTGAATTCCGTGGCCTGTAAGACATAATGAACAGTCCAAGGAACTCCACATACAGCCGACCAGATCTAACAGTCCAGGCAGAAGCCATGAACATTTCAGCCCACAGCAGAGAAGAAAGACGGTAAGTTTAGAAGATCTGTTTAATCTGAATCTGACACAAACACCACATTCTACTACTGTTAGCCTCACGTGCAGCACTGATGGTACTTCTGTCTGGACAGCAGCTGGAGGAAAAAGAGGAGGAACTGGACACAAGGAGGAGATTTATGGAGGGGATCACAATGGATATGAGGTCTGATGAAGAAGATGGCACTGATGGACATCTGGGTGGACTGGAAGGCCTCCATCCTTCCAGAGTCTGGAGCTCTAACCTATTAGCTGCACTCTAACACACTACAGCAGAACCAGCATATGTTCTACCACCACAGATACTAGCAGAACCAACCATGTTCTACCACCACAGACACTACAGCAGAACCAACACATGTTCTACCACCACAGACACTACAGCAGACCAACACATGTTCTACCACCACAGACACTACAGCAGAACCAACACATGTCTACCACCACAGACACACACGCAGAACCAACACATGTTCTACCACCACAGACACTACAGCAGAACCAACACATGTTCTACCACCAGACACTACAGCAGAACCAACACATGTTCTACCACCACAGACACTACGCAAGCCAAGAACCAACACATGTCCCCCACAGACACTACAGCAGAAACCACACATGTTCTACCAGACCACCGCAGAACCCACATGTTCTACCACCAGACATACCAGACCAACACATGTTCTACCACCGCAGACACTACAGCAAACCAACACATGTTCTACCCACCGCAGACACTACAGCGAACCAACACATGTTCTACCACACGCAGACACTAGAGCAAACCAACACATGTTCTACCACCACAGACACAACAGAACCAACCATGTTTCTACCACCGCAGACACTATAGCAAACCACACATGTTCTACCACCACAGACACTACAGCAAACCAACACATGTTCTACCACCGCAGACACTACAGCAGAACCACACATGTTCTACCACCACAGACACTACAGCAGAACCACCATGTTCATACCACCGCAGCACTACAGCAAACCAACACATGTTCTACCACCACAGACACTACAGCAGAACCACACATGTTTCTACCACCGACACTACACAAACCAACACATGTTCTACACCGCACAGACACTACAGCAGAACCACCCATTTTCTACCACCGCAGACACTACAGCAGAACCAACAC